>NW_009726497.1:0-25541 GCF_000703405.1 Apaloderma vittatum | reverse complement strand
TCCAGGTATGGGAAGGCAGCTGTTAGGTCCCCCCGAAGTCTTCACTTTTCAAGACTGAACAGTCCCAGCTCCTGCACCCTGTCCTCGTAGCAGAGGTGCTCCAGCCCCTGGATCATCCTTGTGGCCTCCTCTGAACACGGTCCAATAGATCCATGTCCCTCTTATGGTGGGGACACCAGAACTGGACGCGGTATTCAAGGTGGTGTCTCACAAGAGCAGAGTAAAGGGGGAGAATCACCTCTCTTGACCTGCTGACCACGCTTCTCTTGATACGTCCCAGGACACGGCCTTCTGGGCTGCATGAGCGCCCTGCCGGCTCATGTTGAGCTTCTCGTCTATCAACACCCCCAAATCCTTCTCTTCAGGGCTACTCTCAGCCCACTCTGTGCCCAGTTTGTATTTGTGCCTGGGATTGGCCCGACCCAGGTGCAGGACCTTGCATTTTGACTTGTTGAAGCTCATGCAGTTTGCACTGGCCCATTTCTCAAGCCTGTCAAGGTCCCTCTGGATGGCATCTCCAGAGGGATCTTGATCTTTTCTTTAAAGGCTGACCAAAAATGTTAACGTGCCTGTCTCAAATCCTGATTATGACTCTTACCCTATCTTTCTTGAAAGCTTAGTTGCGTCTTTCACTACTAATGATACATCTGTTAGTTTTTCCAGGAAAACCAAGCACAAATGTACAGGATTAATACTTCTCTCTTTATGTTGAGAGTTTTAGAATCATAGAATCATATAGGTTGGAAAAGACCCTTAAGATTGAGTCCAGTCATAAACCCAACACTGCCAAATCTACGACTGAGTCATGACTCGTGAGTGTCACATCTACATGTCTTTTAAAAACCTCCAGAGATGGTGACTCAGCCACTTCCCTGGGCAGTTCCAACACCTGACAACCCTTTCAGTGAAGAAACTTTTCCTAATGTCCAATCTAAACCTCCCCTGGTGCAACCTGGAGCCATTGCAATTTGTCCTTTTGGAGTATGGCATGACTTTTGCTAGAAGTTTGTTGCCACTGCCATTAGCACTGGTCAGAGTTAGTGTCAAGAAAAGTATGGATACCCTGTAATTTGTGGTCTGCGCATTCCCATCACATAATCATGTGTTGAACTTTATGTGGTCACACCTTGATAATTTAATTTTAAATCAGTATAAATCTGTTAACCTTTTAGAGATAAGAAGACATTTTAGTTGTCCATCTAAAACAAAAAATGATAGAAGGTAACTTCTAGGGCAGAAAGTCAAGAAATCAAATGTTTGCTGTACTTGACCTCCCAATGTATAATAATTTTCAGTAATAGAATAAAAATTTACTCTTCCTGGGCTGTGTTTTATTCCGCTGTATATAGACGAGCTGCCTAGGCTGCTTAGCAGAAAACATTCATAGGTTTTTATATTCAGTGACGAATAAAATGACATATGGCTAAATGGGAAATTTCTATCATCAGGACTCGGATGAGTGCTGAAGACTTGTTCTCCAGCGCACTCTCTCCTGTCTCATTTTCCCAGCCTATTTCTTTCTTTCTTCCTTGGGATGCTTATTACAGTCATCTCTGCTTACTGCATGGGTTCAGGATTGTTCTTTGTGCTTTCACGCTGAGCAAGTTTTTCTGCCATGCTTATGTGACCCTAATGAGTGACTCCTTCAGAGTACAGGAAAAAGTGTTCCTTGCTCGCATCGCTGCTACCTTAGCCGGTTCAAGCTTTGCGTTTGCAGGGATGTTCTTCCTGAGCTCGGAGCTCATGAATACCCGGTGATGTTATTCTGTGTATAGGTACCCTTCAAAATGAGGCAGTTGGCAGTTCAAGAGGCTCATTATCTGGGCAGTAACTCTTCAAACCTGTTAAGTTGGGAGAAAATATGTGGTTTTGCAGGGTTGGCGGCCTCTCAGGCAGTTCCTGCTGTGTTTTGAGTCCCTGTCCCAGGACTTTCAAAGAAGAAATTTTCAGCCAAGAAACAGCCCAACCGTGCAATACAAGGCAGAAAAAAGCATTGACCCTAAAGCTGTAATTTGGCAGAGTAACAAGCTCAGGGTTCTGCAGTGGGAAGATGAGGGTAGTCTTTGTGTCACCAATCCTTCTTTTCGTTAATTTTTCAGAATGAGAGATTTACCAAGATTGTGATTTATCATTTCAATGTTGCAGGTTCATGAAAGCTTTAAGTTACGCTTCATTAGATAAAGAAGATTTATTAAGTCCCATTAACCAAAATACACTTCAGCGTTCCTCGTCTGTTCGATCCATGGTTTCTAATGCTACATATGGTAGCTCTGACGATTATATTGGCCTTGCTCTCCCAGTGGATATCAATGAAATATTTCAGGTATGTATGTAATAACTTTTTGGGTTCTTCTGCATTTTCATACTGAAAGGTAATCAGCTGTTGCCTTTCCATCAGACTAGATTAGATCTAAAGAAATGAGGAAAAATTAATGTGATACTTTCCAGGAATGCAGTTTGGAAAACGAGAGTTTCTTTTCTAACACTTTACAGGAAATAGTCTGTTTTGTATTACTAGACAAAGAAATGGCACAGTCTAGGTTAGAAGAGTGTTGAACAATGGTAGCATAAATATGCTGTCATAAGATTATTTTTTTTAATTAACACATAGCTTTTATACTAAAATTAGCATAGTCTCTGGTCACTTGTTAATACCCAGTTAGCCAAGTAATTGATATGTTCCAATGAACGTATGACCAATGTCAACCTTAAATGATGTGCATAATTGCAATTAACTTCCTGCTACCATGATATTGATTAGTTTATTTGTGTGTATGAATCATCATAGCATTGAATTATACTGTCTTTATTTAACCTCACAAATATGTATGTTTAAGTTAAAACAGATTATTTTATCAGTTGCCTTTCTCTTTCTGCTTGGTTAAAACACATTCCCACCTAACAAACTGATGCATCACGAGGTTTAATATTCTGTTAATTATCAAAACCAGGACATGGTCTACATCAAAAGTAAATTAGTGGACTTCCTTGTCTTTAGTTTACTTAGTCTTTGCCTTTCAAATCTACATTACTTTCTTACTAATCTCAAAAAATTACTAAAGCTAGTGCAAAGACAAGATTTTTCTATCATACCTGCTTTTGCCTCATTTCTTCTCTTTTTAGAGTTGAGACACATCTTGACTCTTCAGCATCTTGCAGGCAACATTTTAGATGTCCTAGGTGTTTTTTCCACTGATCTCCCAAAATCTCCAGTGGTGTGGAGTGATCATGAATAGCCACTTCAGGGTCACTAATTTCCTTACAGCCAGCTGCTACTGTCTTAACATTTGCTGACTGTTCAAAAGCCTCGCTTAATAAAATGTTCTTTCACAAATGTGTGTTTTTCTTGTTGACTTTTCTGTAATACTTGGGAGCCAATTCTTAATTTCCTTTTGTGGACAGTATTTTATTTCCTCAAAATCTGTTTTTCCTTTGTGTGTGATTACCACCTGTGCTAATTTTAATTTTCACTTAAATATTCCAGGTAAAGGAAACTCCGTATTTCCAGAAGAAAACCACGCCACCATTTGATGACCGTGGAGCTAGGGTCTTTGCACCTGAAGCAGGAGGTACTGTTTTTGTTGCACTCCTATAATTTTTCTGGTGTTTATTTGTACATTAAGTGGGGTGTTGGATTGTTGGATTTTTCTTCACAGAACAGGTTATTTCTTAGCTGTTAAGTTTTGAGAGCTGTGTTCTGGATTCAGGAGACCCGTCCATTGATTTCCTATTTTATTTAGTTTGAGATAATTGTGGTGTTGCTTCAAAGCCACAGAAGCTTGGCCATGTTCTAATAAATGAAGGTGGAAAGTCTTTATCTCTGATTATAATATGAGCTACTGCTAATCAAAGATTGATAGTGATACTGTGTTAAAAGAAAGTACCAAAATTTAAGCTAAAATAAAATACATATGCCACATATTGAGCTGTTACATTTTGTCTTCCCTTCGATTACATGTGGATTTACAGGAACTAGTAAAAGTATTAAGGTGTGTACTTCAGAAGGTAAATTTTGTCTTTTTGTGATGGTTCTGTGACAGTTGATCAGTGGAGGTGATGGAGCACGGTAGAAGAGAATTGTAGGGCTCTATAATGCCTGACTTCTTCTGGAATGCACTTTCTTTTAACATCAGAGTAATCAGAAATATGTAGGACATCCATATGTGTCCTTTTCAGTAGGACAACTGAAATAAGCATTAAAACTGGTCCTAAAGTAATATAGGAGAGCTATTGTCTTGCCTCCTAGTTAACTGCAACGTTATTACAAGCACTTTGAACATCCAGTTGACAGAACTTACCGATTTTTTTTTTCCTTTTGTTTTACTAGTGTAATATATAAAGCTGATTTTCCTGGAAGTGTGTTTCTGTAGTTTTCTGAGTTCCAGTGTAAAGTAACTCTTGCTCAAAATTGTATTGTTGTCATTTTCCACCCAGGGAGGAGCCTGTCACTCAAGTCTCTTCAGCTTGTTTCTGCTTTTTTTTGTCTAGTTTCTTCCTATTACAGGCATGAAGTTACATTTGTTCAAATTGTGTTTCTGTGTTCTTTGTATATTGTTATACTGATCTTTTTTGATGCTATAAAAAGTGCTTGTATTAGTGTTGAAGTAATGTTAGAATCTAGCACGTATCTGCTTACAGTATGTGTGTTATGAGGTTGAATTCTGACCTTGCAGTGTTTTCCTGCATATGATAAGCTGAGACTAAAACAGGATGTCTGTTTCCCAAATGCTAGTGATCTTGGGAGCTTAACCACTCAAAGGGTCTAGATCTTCACACACCCACACCCTCACAAGCCTTAAAAGGCTCAGAAGGGAGAGCTGAATCGAAATAACATTAGTCGCTTGCTTTTGATTTTTATTTGTTTTTCTCATGCCCAATTGCTTAAATACAGGTCTTCCATCAGGTACAAGTGATGTTGTCAAAAGCCCTTTTCAGATGCTCCGACAGCAGATCAGTCTCACAGAAATAATGAATACCAGCCGCTCGGATGCCTCTCAGTTTTTGGAAAATACAGAGGACACAGGACTGCAGGAGCACACTGACGAGAACTGCCTTTACTGTGTCTGCATTCAAATACTGGGTTATCAGCCTAACAACAAAGTAAACTCTTCATATAGTCGTACAGGTTAGTGTTCCTAGGAAATCAGAGGAATCTGTTGAAGTTGGGATGTAGTTTCTGAAATTTAGTCATCTCCTTAATATTTTGAGATTCAAAGCAGATTCAGAATTATTTTTTCCTAACCTCCTGTGCAGAGCTTGCAGTTGCATGACTTTTTGCAATGTTTTTTTAATAAATAGATAATCCACTAGTGGATGCTTAGTAGGAGTCCTCACTGTTTTGCAGCAATGTTGTACATTCAGCTAGTAGCACACAAAGAGTAACGCTGATGAGGGGCATAATGTAAAAAACATGAGGATTGGCCCAGAGAGGTGAGTCTGAGCTTGAGTTCTGCATGGAGAAGGGATGGCGAAAAATAATCCCAACTCTAGCCTTCAAATTGCATAAAGGGATTACAGGTGCCGCAGAGCCAGGGTCTTGTCAGAGACACGCAGCTGAAGGACAGGAGGCCGTGGTGTAGGAATAAAAATTCCAGTTGAACACGAGGGGAAACTCCTTGCCGTGTAACCTAATCTCCTTTGGACATCAGTCCTGCTTGAGCAAGGGGTTGAACTAGGAGATCTTGAGGAGTCCATTCAGGCCTGTATTTTTCTCTGTTTCTGTTAACTGCAACAATTAAAAGCTTGGATTTTGTTGCTGGAGGCTGTGTATAGTGAAACCTCCCAGAACAGTCTTATTGTCACATCGCTTGATGAAGTCAGAGCCCTTTCTGCACCACCTGTGACAATCTTACGAACAAAAAAATACGCATTTCAAGAGCACCTTTACTATGCTACATAAAATAGAGCTCTTAGCAATATATCTATGCTCTATGTGTGATGACAGTTTTTAGGCTTCTGTCAGTGTCTAAAAGAGTTGAGTATTTTTACTTGCCTGTTTTAAGATTCAAAGAAGTAATTTTTAGACATTTGAAGTATGATTTTGTCCAAAAGCCAACTCTAATTTCGTGCTAGTTTATATGTACAGTACTTAGTGCATCAGTGTCTTGCATACTTACTGTTGTTCAAAAGTAAGAAAAACATTTAAAGTGAGGAAAAGTGTGAATAACAAAGATGCAACATCTTATATCAGATTTTTCAGACATTCCATATAGTGACTGGTGTGGGCAGACCATACACAATCACTTAGATGTGCATTCCTCCAAATTTTCTGGAATTTCAGGCTGCAGTGATGCAGTATCCCATGGTTCAGCCAGCAGCACCAAGAGTACAGAGCTTGTACTAGGTAAGTTTGAAATCCTTATGGTTGTGAGAGACTGTAAGTCTTCAAGTAATTTTTGGTATTGTGGAAAGGTAGTTTTTCATTTAAATATACTGCAATGAAGTAATGCTTATTTTTAAAAAACATTTAAAATTACAACAAAGAACAAAGTAAAAAAGCCAGCTATCGCCAGATGGGAGAACATATTTTTAAACTCTTCACCTTTTACTATACGGCATTTCTGCAGGTTATTAAATATCTCTGTGTCTGACATTGCAAGTCAATTTCTGCACTAGTACTAGTTGGTTTTAATAAAAAAAATACACAGTTTCTTTTTTAGGCTTGTGTTTTACATTTTGAATTGTCATAATTTCTTAGGAAGTAACTTCAGCATCTGATAGAAGCAGAGTAGGTAATCACTCACCCAGTTTGCAACATAATTTAGTGGTAGAGATGGCACTGTTATTCAGTCTTACATTTCCATTTGTTAAATGGTAGTTTACATTTTTAAAAATATTTCTGTGATAAAGTTCCTGGAAATATAGGGAGGTTTTCAATTTTTTTGCTTCAGTGGAAATATTTGTTGATAGTTTAGAGTGCGTATGTATATGAATACATGTGTATGTGTGTTCATGGAATGCTAAACCAGACTTATGTGGCGTAAGATTAGCACAATCATAAGCTGTTCTGTTTAAGTTCCATACTGTTTAACTTGCTTTTTCAGGAGTAAAATCAATCCCAGATGATACACCAGTGTGCAGAATACTTCTGCGGAAAGAAGTCTTACGTTTAGTAATTAATTTGAGTAGTTCAGTAGGAACTAAGGGTCATGAAACTGGACTCCTGACGTAAGTTCAATACATTTAAAATGTGTTAGCAATATTTAGTTGTATGATTTTTCTAAGATAACTTTATCTATGATAACTTTATCTATGTGACTTCTAAAATATTGCCAAGCAAGTATGATTGAAAGTAAAAGCTAAATATATAAATTTTTTTTATATGTTTTTGCTCCCATTCTTTTTAAAATCAGTAATTCAGCTATAGTGGTACTTCATTACATATGCAGTATATCATACATCTGTATTACTGTACCAAATAATATATATAAGATAGGCTGAATAGCAGACTGAGAGTAACTTCTTAAGAAACCAAATCTGATTTGAGCAAGAGTGTAACTACTGGGATGAATTTATAGAAGAAAATCATGTTAAAATATAGGAATATAAATCAAGGGACCGAATGTTATAATAAGACCTATTGCTTTCTGGGCTAGTGGCATTGGAAACTGACATACAGCTGTTTAAAAAGAAATGCAGGTATGGTCATTTTAGTTTTTAAAAAAATGCTTACAAGTAATTAAGTTAGCTTTTCTGTATTTTTTTATTACTGCTGTACATGTGGATGTCAGTTCTTTGATATACCATTCTCTTTCTGCATCTGTTTTAAGACTAGGTGATCTCAGCAGTTCTGTGCAACTTTCATATTATATATTCTGTTTCATCTCATTAATACAGATTTCTTCCAGTTTGGTACAAAATACTGTCTCTTCTGATTTTCCTGCATCAGCAGATCCACACTTTATGACTGTTACTCAGGAGTTTTACCTTGTTAGTGAGGACAATCAAAATCTAACTGAAAGGGTTTTTTTAAAATATGGTGGAAGTCTGTCCAAGACATGTAAAAACTGATTATTTTTTTTTCTGTTTTTCAGAATTAAGGAGAAGTATCCCCAAGCATTTGATGACATATGCCTTTACTCTGAGGTGTCCTACTTGTTAGCACATTGTACTTTTCGACTTCCGTCTCGAAGGTTCATTCAGGAGCTATTTCAAGATGTGCAGTTCTTACAAGTAAGTGGAATGTTCAGATGTATTGAATGCACCAAAATGCTGCCAGCTGGGTGCAGATTTTGTGTTCCAAATAAAAGATGGTTTCAGATGTGTCTTAAAGGAAGCCATTTTATGACTTGTCTCCAGTAAAATCATAGAACTGTGGAATGGCCTAGGTTGGAAGAGATCATCTTAACATTGTCTTTTTCTTTTAGATGCATGAAGAAGCAGAGGCTATTTTAGCAACACCAACAAAACAGCCAGTAATTGATACGTCATCTGAATCCTGACCTCTGTCTCACACAGTGCATTGCGTATAAACTTCTTGAAATCCTAAGACAACTTCGGATTGACTGGATAAAAAGCTTGGAGCATCATCTTCTAAGACCATTCCAGAAGCTACTGGTACCTGAAGACTGAACTGAAAACTTTTTCTTCCTCAACTGCCCCAGTCTTTTGAGCCCCTTGGGGAGTTATAAAACATTACCATAGTTTTAATAATAGTAATTACCAGTATATGCAAGAGCCGAGCACTGAACACCTCCATGAGTTTTCACTTCATTTTCTACCATAAATTAAAAAAAAAAAATGGGACAAGATGCAGAGACATCTTTTTTGACTGACTTCCGATTCTGTTCGAGAAGCAGAACGATGCCTTGCTTTTTAAATCCTGGAGATGCCAGGACTCAGAGAGATGAGGGTGCATTCCATTGCCAGCAACGGGGAGCCGTGCTGTGATCGTGGACACCAGGGGATTAACGTTAGACCTTCTCTGTTGGTTTTTGTACTGTTTATAACACTACTTGGGAGTTTGTAACTTTAGACAGAAAGAAGAGCCTCTGTGAATCCAAGGTTTCCTTTAAGTTATTTTAATGTCACTGGAGTTGTAAGTCATTTTATTAGCAGTCTCTCCAGTTTCATTACATTTACATACGTGTATCTTATCTGAACCAGTTAAGGATTTTCACTACAGTTTGATTTTAAAAATTAACAAATCATTTAAACTTAAAAAGCTGAAATCGGATTGTTTTCCCTGAATGATATGCATGTGTTTGCAGTTTCTACACTCATGCTCATGTAGTACGAATGTTGGTCTTACTCTTAACTAAAATCCTTTTAAAAGCATGATTTTTATCAGCTAAATGAATATTGTATAAACTAAACTTGAAGACATTTAATCATTGCTGCTTCTGTGAGAAGACATAATAAGAATGTTTTCCAAGTTCCCTGGAAACAGCCTTTTGTAAAAAAAAGGGTTGTTTGAGTTTTCAGTGGATGAGAGATCAAGCATCAAATAGTACTAATAATTGTAGTGAAAAGCCTTAAAGTACCAAATTTTGGAGCAGCAGTACTTACCATTTTGTACTGGTGTTTAAGACTTGTTGCAAAAGATAAATGATACAGTGACTGTTAATGACAGAAATAGTTGCCTCTATCACATTACTAGTGAGGTTTCTAAATTAATGAGTGCAAGCTTAAAAAAAATCCCTGTCACTTTTATCATGGATCTAAAGATTCAGAAGCCTTTATATGAAGGTATTATAAATATATGCAAATGTGTATATACAGTAGCATGACCACCTTTGTTAGAATGCCTGTAATAGAAGGGATTGCCCTTTGATTTTGATATAGGTGAATAATTCAGCTGGACTGTACTAAGTAGAACGTATTTTTATCCATTCACTTTTACCATTTTTTATAATTGTCAGATTAATACTTAAGTGAAGATAAGTGAAATTTATCCTGATGCTCATAACTCTGTTTTTATTAGCTGTGCTACTGGGGATTTCAATTAGTAGTCCTGTGAATAGTAAAATGCAATCCTGATGAAATGTAGAATTTATTTGTTCTTATCGGAAATTTCATCCTGCCACATAAGCACTGCTTTGCAGCTATCACTTCACTGATTTTTCTTATGTGCACTGCATACCATCAGGTTCTGGTAAAGCAGATTGTAAGTTGCTGCTCATAGTCAAATTTAGTTCCGAAGTTTATTCTTTCACTAGTTCCCACTGAAAGAAGGAGCAAAAAGAAATTGATTCGCTGGTTCTGTGCTCAGTGACACAAATAAGTCATCTGTGTGTCAAGGCATGTTTGAAATGCTCTGAAAACATACCACACCAGTAAGTATTGGATTTCTCTGGTTGTAAGATATAAATACTTCTGTAAAACCAAATTGTCAGTCACAGTAGACCAAATAGTGGTATAAACTCCAAAGGAAATAATGTAGTTTTCCCAAAAATGGGGCTAGCATATCTTATACAGTAGTTTCAAACACTACCTCAGTTAGGCTAGAGTACAAGAGATTTGTTTTAATAACTAAATGGGGTTACATCAAACAACTCCATGTTATTTTTCTGCAGTTAAAGCAAAATAAACAAGTTTTATCACCTGTATTTAAAAAAACATTTTTGTTCATTTGTTTCCAGTTTAACTCATAGCACTTACTATAGAAAGCATCGTAGGAATGCCTCTGGTTATTAAAAGGTAAGCAAAAGCAACGCCAATACACTCGAAAGAATCTCCGTTGTGAAATGCTTATGTGTTCTCAAGTACTCGCTTCTGTGGGGATCTATGAAAACAGAAACTTGATGTACAGATTATGGCTGCAAATTCAGTTATAAAACGGGATTTTATTTTCTTTTCTGAAAGTGTATGAGTGTCAGTAGATTTCAACAAGTGTGCATCAAGGTTGTAAATTCTGTACTGTACATAACATAAAACATTTCTAGAATTAATTTACATATTTCCATTAAGCTGATGTTAATGTTTCATTTTAATTGGCAAATGAAGGGATACTGTTATTGAAGGAATTTGATATTGCCCTAGTTATAAACTGTGAATTTATGATTTTTTTTTTTCCTGAAAATATCCCTTTCCAAGTGTATATTTTGGAGTTTTATTTGCTTCATGATAAAACCTCCAAAGAAAACAGTAGTAAATAAAAAATGCACTTCTGTTAACCCTGATAAAGAATCCTTCTCCTAGAAAGGTTTGCAAGGGAAGCTGACAGACCACCTGCTTCGTATTTCCCCTGTCTGAATGATTGGTGATGCTGTTGAATAAATGGTAAAGCACAGAGCATTCACTTACACTGTGTACAGACACAGTTTGGCTGCTGTGGCAAAGAAAACTCCTGACTGATTTAGCATGCTGGCACAAAGTACTCATCTCTAAGGCAAAAGAGCCTTTGCAGGAAGGAGACACTGGCTGTGAAACCAGTCCCAGTTTGTCTGCCGCGCTAGCTGGCTGTTTTTCTTAGTCTGTTTTCATAGCCAGTGGGTAGGGATGTCACTTTCCCTGAGGCAGGGAGTTAATAAAGGAGATTCCCCGGGGTTCTGCTCCTTTCCACCGAGTTGGGAGGAGGACACAAAGCTGGGTGGTGCCCGTGTCCTGGAGAGGGAGAGACCTTTTCAGCTGAAGGTCAGAGATGCAGAGTGCTCGCAGCTGTCGTGGGCATCATTTGGAGCTGGAGGTGGTTCGGCTTTGAGGTGCTGAACTTTTATGTAGGACCCCCAGTGTGTTGTGCTTGAAGCAGTTGCATTTCCTTCTCAGATAGTTCTCACCCGACCTGATGCACGTACCCTAAATGTGCTGTCATTGGGGTCTTGTTGTTTTTTCACGAGACACAAAGTGCTAAAAGTATTCGGTAATTTGGGGTGCAGTGGCTTGGCAACCTGAGGTAGGCTGCCCTCCTTTCTTTGGTCTTATATTTAAATATATATAGTGCTCTTGAATGAGAGTTGGAATTTGCAGCAAGAGACTGAAAAAACCCGTAGCATCTTTCCTAGGTGCCTGAAGAAAAAGAGAGCTGTTTGAGAAATAGGTAATAATCAAAGCCTGTTGAGAGATGAAAGAGTTATTACTGCTTCTTAGTCTATGTCCAAGTCTTGGTATTTGGCTGTTTGGGCTGCAGGAAGCTGGTGTTGCCTGGTAAGAGAAGATGAGCTCAAACTGAGCCCTCACAGCAGGAGATTTTCTTGCCAGGCTTTGGGTCATCTCTGAGGTTTCTGCTCGCCTCCCAGCAAGGACTGCACAGAAGTCCTGTTACTCCGAGCTTTGCTGCAACCAGCTGAAAGCAGGTCCTGTAACTTTTTTTAAGTTATAATTATATTGTCGTGTGCTTATTGAAAGTATGCTAGGTTAGATTAAAATATGAGAGCTGCAAAACACCTTTGGGAACGTGCTAGGAACATGTTGCTATTTTGCTAGAAGCCCCCCGTCTCCTTGTTTTTTTGCTTAAATCCTAATTCTGTTTCCCTGAATAGTTTTTTGTTTTCAACAGATGTGTATGTTCAGTAAAGAATGGGGATTTTCTTGGGACTGTTTTTGTAATGCAGATGGACAGCAATGCTATGGCATGCAGAAATTGCACATTTTGCTTGAGTTGCTTTGTAGAATACACTATTTGATTTGAGAATTTTATTTTACACCAAAAAAGTGTAATAGGCCATTTTGCCACTGAGTAAGGTGTTTCAGCACAAGATAATGTCTTGAAGGGAAAAGGCAGACATTTGGTAGATTTAACGGAAAGATTTTTTTCACAATACTGGGCTGTCAGCATCCCTAAAACTGCATTACAAGAGATTATCTAAATTAATCATTTTAAGGAGGTATGGGGATCAAGGAAAATCTCAAGACTTACTCTCGCTGTCCCGTGTGGTCTTTTTTATTTAGTAATACGCTGCTACATATTTGGAGGTTCTAGTGTTTGTAGGTCACTGAACAGACATTGAAATCTGATTTATATTGTATACCTGTAACATAGAAAGAAAAAGTATTTATATATTTTCCGTAAGAATATTGCATTGAGCTGTGTATAATTTAAACAGAGGCTTGTCCCAAAATGGTATTGCCCACCTTGATTTTTTTTGTATTATTTTTTTTTTTTTGTATGGTGTGTACAGTTCATGTCAACGGGCATTAAAAGCCTCCTGAAGCATAATCTTATCAAAGGGATGCATTGTTAATAAAATGTACTATAAACTTCTTATAGTTGTTCTGGTCTCATATGTATCTCTTAGCACTCTTAGGGTTGGAATTTTATTTATATTTTTAAGTTACTGATTAACTAGAGCTTTCCAAATAAACATTTGTCAAAAATGCATTTTACATTACTTCTTTTTTAAGATGTCATATAAAAAAATAGAAGGGGGCTCTTTAATAGGTTGTATACTTTTTATTTTTTAAAAAAATAGCATACCGATAACTGAGAATAATCTTCTGTGGTTGTTTAAGTATTAGCATTTCAACAACAGCTGCAAAAGTTGAACTATAAACAAAGGAAAAAACACCAAAAAAAATTAAAAGTTTACAGTTTTGAAGACATTTGACAACTGATGTGAGACTGATGTCTTACATATAAAAAATACACACGCCTCTCCACCCATGCAAAAATACTTTTCTCATCTAGTGCCTGGGCTGCACCCTCTGCTGGGTGTGCAGGCGTTCTCCTCCCTGGGAACCCTGCACAGGTGTGCTTTTAGGCTTTTGATGAACCACCAGGGCCAGCAAGCGGAAAGGTTTGTAGGCAGAGAGGAATGAACTTCTTGCCTTGCCCAGCAGCTGGTACCTGGAGAAGTGTCTCCTTGTTTCCAGGTTATGACATTTTCATTGGTGCAGGATCTCCCCCAAGAGACCAGGGGGGCTGAGGTGGGGACTCCCAACAGGCACGGCTGTCACATCTCCCTGCCCTCGCACCCCTCCGCTCACTCCCCGGGATCAGTAGCTGCGGCTGGGCCCCAGGCACAGCGGAGTTCTCAAAGCAGATGTTACATCTGTGCCCTGGAGTGGTGAATTCCTGCCTGCTGAAAATTAAAAAGTTTGATGGGATAATCTGACTTTCTTGGCTGACTTCTATATCAGAATTACTCAGATGTGTAATTCCTGACTGAGGATACTTTTCAAACCTTCATAAATAAACAGGCCTTTTTTTGGTGTTGTTTTTTTTTATTTCTGAAATGCACAGCTAGGACGTTTTATTTTGGTATTGGCACAGCAGCTTCCTGCTGTTTATTGGCCTTTTTTCCAGCAGGAAAGCTTCTGAACTACACGAGTGCATGTGATGAAATGCTTTGCAGAAAGAAATGTTCTGCTGTGGCATGAAACTTTCAAAATCAGTAACTCCAAGAAGAGTATAACATAAAGGGAGGAAAAGTTTCTCTGGGATGTCCTCATCGAGCAGCATCAGCCTCTTCTCTTACTTCTGTATTCTCTGGCCAACTACAGCTGAGCTAAACCTGACCAGACAGGCTTCCTTACTCAGCTGTCTGAAGGCTGAAAGGAAGGACCCTACTGCATTTTTTATTATTTTCTTACTCAAGCAAATCTGTGTGTGACTGGCATGTGGGCACAGCCCAGGGTGTGTTGGCCGGATGCCTGTAACCACAGCCAGCATCTGTGTCCTTGTACCTTTATGCTTCACCTTTGCCTGCCCAAAGACTTTTCTCTCGTTTGGCCTCGGTGCTTGTCTCAGCCACAATCTATGTTAAGGTCTTGCTGCTTTTCCTGTTGCAACACACTTCATGGACATTACAACGATATCGATAAGCAACAGTATAAAACTTACATGTGGTTCACTACCAAAAACTCATTCCTGTCTGCAGCTTTCAGGACGTGCGATTAGCTAGTTAAGCATAGAGGACTTGGGTAACGGACATTGTAGTAACTAGCTGAAGATTAAATTGTAACATTGTTTTCCTCCTGGGAACTGCTTATTCTATGCTCTTGAGTAGAAATCTTTTATTTGTGAAAGATTCCAGACAGGATCGTAATTAGCCATAAACAAAGAGTTCCTTGTGCACTAAGGAGGTTAATCTGATGAGGCTTTCGGATGTAAGTCCAACTATTCTGCTTCATTAAAAATGCAGAGATTTTTAAAATTACAATGCTTAAAGTCAGAAGGGGGGACCAAATGTACTGCTAATTCCTGTCAGGATTCTGCGTGTTACAATAATTTAATACATTCAAAAGTAATGGAAGGCCTAGCTGATAGCCGCCTGAATATGAAGTTATTCCAACTAGGATTCATACACCTGGCTGGCTGGGGTTTGCTACCCCGGTGCAGGGGTTAATGCCAAGAGAAGTTGTAAGCGGAGAGACTGTGCCTGGTAACACCTCTACAAACTGCTGTCCTGCTGGGAAAACTGTTCCTTTCTACATAACACCCCCGAGTTCCTTTGTTCAGTTAAGAGGATTTCATTTAGGATTTTAAAGGGTCATTCTTCCAGGCAGAGAAGGCAGAAGTGGGAGGAGCTGCAGTTACCAGCAGTGGGAGTGGCAACCCACTAGCAGGGGCCTGGATTACAGAAAAAACAAGTCTGTTTTCTGTGCTCTTTCACCCGCTCCGTGTAGTTAGAGAACAAAAGCACGATGATCACTGGATTTTGGTGGACAGGGTAGGGCCCCTAAAGAAGTCAAAGTTCCTTCTAATTTTTCAGTAATGCACCACATTGAATGCAAGTGAGAGTCAAAAACACAACACCCACTCCCTGACAGCCTGTGCAACGCTACTGGGCTGAGGCAGACTCCAAACCTGGGCAGGGCTGCATACGCAGCTGCAGGACGCACACTGGCTGGGCTGAGGGCGAGAGCCTGAATAAATCTTTAATCTCTGCAGAATGTTTGTTGCATCCGGTTACAAGAAACTCCCGTGATCTAACCTTCTACATACTGCAGGCCAAAAGAACAGCCTGTAAATCTTATATAATGCCCGTAACTTATGATAAAATTTATGAATGCTATGTTCATCATTCCTGTGCACGAGTCAGTATTTTGAAACTAATCCTGAAGCAAGAGCTTTGCAGCAGTAACACAAGTAGGGCAGCTGTGCCTGTGAAAGCCTTCATCAAAAGAAGCTGTGGTTTTAGAAATTCTTATTTAAAGTGTGTAACCAAACACTGGATGGACTCAGCAGAGGCGAGTACATCAAAGCCTCCTCCCTAGGCAGTGCACATCTGTTTGTGAAATGTATCTCAGACTGGTCTTTCTGCCAGTTGTTTCTGTCAGCATTGAGGCAGCATCTTCATTAAAAATATCAAAGCAGTAGTGTGGCTGGTACAGCACTACCGACAGTTCTGGCGTGCTTGCCTCTAGTGTCTCCGGTAGTTGACAAGGATCACATTCAACTGTAAGATGAGAAGAATAAGAAAAATTTTCAAACCAAGTTTGAGTCTGAGGTATAGGTGTCAGTATAAATCCTCTCTCTTCTTTTTTATTAGGGTAAATCCAGGAAGAATTGTGACCATCAATCTTATTTTCTGTTGGCGTTGGAGACAACTGGCTCCATGGATGTAGTTTCTGAGCTTCAGCCTTGTTGTCCACTGCTAGCACATCAGGAATGCAGTCACTTATTTTCAGTACTTTCTCAGAACCAATCTACAAGAGATTCATGGAACAAAAAAATTAGTCAATGGAAGAAGCCCAGAGTAAAGGAAAGGGACTGATTACTTCAAGCACTTCTAATGGTGTCTTACAGGGTATTTTTAGTTTGGATTTGTCAAATAAATGAACAGAATTTGAAGGAATACGTAGGTACAGAATATTCAATGGAAGATGTTTTATGTGGAATTTATCAGAGTATTTATTTAAGAGATTTCTCTTTTAAGTAAGTTCAATATGACTACATCAGAAGAGGGAACCACGCCCCTATAGAGACTGCCAGGTTTCAGGTGAACCACCGCCAACAGGAAGGCAGCGCCGTGGCCTTCTCGATTGTACAGAGCCCTCCCTCTAGTGTTCACTGCGCAACAGCAGCAGCCAAACACGGCAGCAGCCGCACCATTGTCAGGCTGAAACGCTCCTCACTTTGAGACCCCCGTGCAGGCAGCGGCGTGGAAGCAGCAGCTCACAGTCCGAAGGGCCTGCAGAAGTTGGAGGCTTTTTGCCAGGGCTTTTCTCCCAGACAGACCCGTCAGTGCCTGGCAGAACCCCTCACACCCTACCCAGGGCCAGCAAGTGCATCATCATCACCCTGCTGTGCAGAGATGTGCTGGGGCAGGATGGGTGGGCGGACACAGTTCACAGGCTGCAGGAGACTAAGTGCAGTGTCACCGGGTCTGATGTGCTCAGACAGTGCTGGTTTTGAACAGTAAGGCCAGAAGAATGTTGTACAAAACGAGTTCATTCATTCTCCAGCGGCACCTTCACCTTTTGCAGTAGCAGACTGCAGAACAGAAACTGATCACTGCAGTCCAATGAATACCCAAAGGAGAATTTTCTACTAAATTATGATATTAAATTATGTTAATTTCTGTATAATGACTGTCAACCATTTTTAAATGTAGAATCATAGAATTGTCAGGGTTGAAAGGGACCTTGAAGATCATCTAGTTCCAAACTCCCCTGCCATGGGCAGGGACATCCCCCCACTAGATCATGTTGCCCAGAGCCCCATCCAGCCTGGCCTTAAAAACTTCCAGGGACGGGGCTTCCACCAACTCTCTGGGCAACCTGTGCCAGTGTCTCACCACCCTCATGGGGAAGAACTTCTTCCTAGTCAACACACACAAAAAAAAAATAAATTCTCAAACTTAACTAATCATAGAAAAACTAAAAATATTAGATTTTAAATAATTTTACCTTAAACTCTTTGAATGACAGCACTTTGCTCTTGTTAGGACTAGGTATTACAGGACAGCAACACTCCTTCACCCTGGAAATAAGAAAGCAAAACAAATCCCATTTTTGTTCTCTCATCACAGAATGGGCTACCAGCAGAAGCCACGAGTAAATGTGCGCAGGAACAGTAGCAGCTGATGAGTGTCTCAGAAATGCTGTAACCCAAATACTTAAAAACATCCGCACAGTTGGACAGCCAAAGGAAAAAAGTGAATGAATGGGGTCTTACAACAGGCTGGAAGCAACAAGTTGCAGCTGCAGTTTGTGAATTATGCTACTCATGTTCTCTGTCCACAACAAAAAAAATGCATTATAACTTACCACTTCATCTTCCAGGGGCATATAGCTGCTACTAGTGATGGAACTACCACTATCAGGACTAGAAGGTAAAGCATGTTTGCTGTGAAAGAAAAATAATTTTAAAATTCGTTTTCAACTTCTCATCTGTAAAAGTCCATACAGCCCAAGTTTCAGGGATAAAAATAACATCAAGCCCATGTGGGATACCTGCCACCAACTCAGCAGTAAACATGTATGGTTTGTGTTTGCCAAACAGTTCGGCTGGAAGCTCTGGGATAGAGCTGCAAGTCTTTTCCTTTATCAAAATTAAAAGCAATCTAGTAATGATTCAATCTTCCCTCATGTTGGCACCTTGACTGTAAGGGTAAATTTCCAAAAGCTAAGACTATGATAACTTTGCTTAACTATTTGGTTTAGCTTTTCAATACCCAAAGAAGACAGATTTTTTACCATGAGATGTCAATGGAACATCTGTACCTCCACTGTGGATGGACTGTAGCAAGACAGACACTACACAAGAGTCTATGCTCTCCTAGGACTTACGCTGACATAAGAATTTCAGTGTTTCCTCCTCATTGAAAGGCTCAGCCTTGAGCTACATTTTTGACAAACATATGAGGCTATAATAAGCAGGCCAAGGAGTTTGCATGTCCCTACCACACACCACAACCAGGAATGATCAGGTTACATTCTCCTTTTATCTTTTCTGGGTTAATTAAGCCTCATCTGGATTCCCTGCGTGGCTATACAAACGTCAGTGCTTGCGTAAGAGAAGGCTGGCTCATGGAG
The DNA here is from genome assembly GCF_000703405.1 of Apaloderma vittatum. Taxonomy (NCBI): domain Eukaryota; kingdom Metazoa; phylum Chordata; class Aves; order Trogoniformes; family Trogonidae; genus Apaloderma; species Apaloderma vittatum. The sequence goes on along the minus strand of NW_009726497.1, from coordinate 6,683 downwards.
CTGGGACACAGGTGTAAGAGGCAGGACTAACAGCCTGTGTGAGGGTACCAAGACGTTTCAGATACTGCTCTGCTAGTTAGCCTAAAACATCTGAGTCTCCTTCTGTGAGCCAATGCTTTGGCTTTTGCTCCCCCTTCACTTCCATCCCCAACAAATTTTTCAAAATCAGGAATCTTTGATTTGGATCACAAGTTGGGCAACCACAGCTGCTGAGTGGTATTTTCAAGGGAACAGAACAACAGGCAAGTGATTTCCTGTTCTGCTTCGGTCAGCAAATCTGCCCAGATAGTGAACTGCAGTGCTCAAACCAGTAACCTTTTCTTACTGACTTATGAGGGAGTCAACTTGACAATGGAATTAAAGATTGATGAGAATAAGAGTAAACATCAGAATTCAAGAGTCCACACAGAAATTACCTATTTGCACACAGGTCTGCATTTCTTCCCATAATAGGAAAACTACTTAATCCCAAAGACAATTCCTCAATGCATTCTAGCAAACAGAACTCACTAGTCATGTAAATATGCATATATTTCCCAGAAAGATATAAGATGTAAGTAAGTGTGTAAAATCATCTTCATTCTAAAAAAACCCCAAAACATAGCTACTTAAAAGTATCAAAATGTTGTCTTGGTATGCATATTTGATTTCTTAGTTGGATTCTCTCTCAAGTGCACACTACATGGAGAGAGAGTGCACATTACATGGAGTTAAATGTTTTCTCTTGATAAAGGAAGATTAGTCTAATCTTTTAAATCATCCCATCCTTCTGCTGGAAGATAAATTTTCCACAGACAATACTCACAGTTAAAAGGTGTATCTATGTATCTGAAGTTAACAATGGGAGTCTCTCCTCCACCTGTATATGCTTTAACCACGAGTTTGTACTTTGTGTTTGGCAATAGGTGCTTCACAGTGTAACTCTTTTCTTCCGGGTTTTCAATTGTGTATTTACACAGCACTGAATTATCTAAAATGGAACAGGTAAGACAGAATCATGGAATCACAGAATCTTCACAGAATCACAGAGTGGTTTGCGTTGGAAGGGACCTTAAAGACCATCTAGTTCCAAGCCCTCTGCCATGGGAAGGGACACCTCTCATTAGACCAGGTTGCTCAAAGTCCTGTCCAGCCTGGCCTGCCCCCAGGGAGAGGGCAGTGTGTTTTCCTTTTATCTAACCTAAATCCACACTCTTTTTGTTTAAAACCATTAACCTATAGGACATGGGTTAATGATTTTAAACCGTTTAAAAAAAAAAAAAAAGAGGTATCTCTCCTTCTTTCATATAAGCCTCCCTTCAGTATTGAAAGGCCACAATAAGGTCTCCCCAAAATGTCAGGAATTAACTGACCACTGAAATAACAGAACATTTGCAACACATCTTTGTAACTTGCGTATGTTCTGACAAGGATGATGCATCCTGACTCATTGCCACCAGGCTGAACTCACATCCCTTCTAACTGGACTATTCACAGCTTAAGTCAAGTTCTTTGAGGATAATCAACAGCAAGAAATCTCTGCCTGAAATAAAACTCTTTTGCCTCTCTATTGCGCAACTCCCAGACCCTTGGGGGAAAAGGGTTAGCTTATTCCTTCTTTTCCCAGTCACACCCTTTTTCTGCTAGCTCAGACAAGCTGGGAAGCAGGAAATTTTCAATTTAATATCTTTAACTGGGAGCAACTGCAGAATTATGGTACTTCGGTGGTTAGTTTAGTTCTGATAGGAACTCCTACATAAACCTCCTTCAGTTCAAACTAAGCTTTTCAGCCTGGTACTAATCTAATCAGCAGAAGGCTCTGACACAGGACATGACCCAACTGGAAGAAGAGGCAAGTGAAAAATATATCTTTGAACATGTTGGAAACATCTGAAAATTATAATGGAGCAAAGTCATCTGGAGTAGTTTTGAGTGTGGAGCAGGAAGATCGGATAAAAAAATTTAAACATGGCTTTGTGCCACCCCGCAGCTCAGTTCCGCTGAAGGAATTCTCCTGTAGAGCTCAACCACAAATACTTTCACTATAAAGAAATTTAAATTGAGAATTTACACAGTGCTCCAATTCCGAAGGAAATAAATTGTATCCCATCTGTTTCTAAAATACCTCAAATCCTAGTAAAACTAACATGCTTCCTATGACTTTCATCCAAGAAGACTACAAACAGATGTTTTCAAAATTCATCCAGAACTCAGGATTACAAGAGGCAGAAACCTGACTCCTCCTACAGTACTGCAAGAATCTTTTCTGGAGCTCACACTGGAGTTAAAAGGAGGAACGGACAACGGGACAAGGGCTATAAATATGTATAAAGACAGGATCCACTTCCACCCAATAGCACCTCAGACATTAACAAGGCATCAAAAGCAGCAGGTGTTGAAATCTACATATTGCCTAATGAGCCAATTTGCCTGCCTAATGTGAACTTCCCAACAGGCTGCAGTACCAAGCAACAGCTACAAAGTCTTTTACCTCTATCAACAACACAACTTCCTAACCCTAGAGCTCAGTCACCTGGAAGAACATGTTTTTTGGACCCTTTCAAATTGCAGTCCTCTTGTATAGGTGACACATAAACATGGTACCCTCTTACAAAGCCAGGTTGTGATTCATTTGTGGGATAAGAATCCCAAGACAGTGTTACTTCATTGAAAGTCAGTTCTTCTTCTTCCACGACAGGGTCCAACGGAGGAGCTGGAAGAAAAGAAATTCAAATTTAACTTGCCGTTATTCTTCAAGAATCTTTACCTTCTCACTTGAAACATGTCTAAATTTTTATATGATATTTCTGTTTATATCTCACTTGTATTTATAAACTGAACAAAGCCAAAGTGTGCCACCAAAATTACCAACTCCACAGAACCTTTATGCCGTTCACGTTACACATAAAGCAGGGACTGCTAATCACAGCCTTTTTTAGCTTTTCTAATTGACTCCACTTGGTCATTACACTAGTCCTCAATGTGGCACTGAGCTAATCCTCAGCGTAGGGCTGTGTGCGTTGTTGCACAACATTTAAGTGCAACAGCTAGCTGCAGGAGGAAGGCTGTGGTTCTCCTGTTTGTGACAGATGAATTTAGCAAATACACAAACCCTAACCATGCTGCCAACTTACGTAGCTCCCTGACATAACCAGTCTTCTTCTCCAGTAAAGAGGCGGTATTAGCAACAGATCCATGGATGTTGAAGTTGTATCTCACACCCGGGACAAAAGCAGCTAGAACATAGTGGAATTGATTACAAAAATAGTTTATGGTTTGGTTTTTGGTTTTACTTTTACTTAACTGCTTCCTACAGAGGTCTATAATCCATAAGAAATCTTCTTTGTGTGCTATTGTACTCTTAAGACAACTGAAGGAGACACGGTAAACAATTTTTTAGTGTGCATAATGTGAATTGAAGACATTTATTCTATGTGAAAGAGAGAATTGAGGAGGGTGTTAAATATTTTTTTTGTTGCCCTGGAGTGTTCAAGATGAATGCACAATAGAGTCCAAACACATCCAAGAGAAAGGTAATTCCATTTCTGTTTCTGGCACAGGCAAAAGTAATGTTTTGGACTGTTTAATGTAGACACACACCCACGTGTCAGGATTCCATGTTATGCTCAGTGACATCCACTCCAATTCAGGTTAACCAAGTGCAGCCTGACTGAAGAACACTACAACACATTTTATCACGTGTTACCATGCTCTCCTTCGTTAAGTACACAGGCTCCCATGTGTTTGTACAAAGTGCAGTTCCTTTACTGAGTATTGAAATGTGTTCATACAAATTTTGTTCAAACATGTTTCATTCCAAATTGAACTCTCAGCTTGAGAGACTCCAGGAAGGCTGTATTCGTGCAGCTGTGGAAGTCCATCAGAGCAAGACAACCAGAAAGGATTTAGGTCTAATGGACACCACTGGGATAAAAACCACAACTGGTCCTAAGCAAGAGACACATTATTTGTGGCACGCTGACAGCACTAAACCTCACTACATAGTGTGTATTAAATTGCCCAAACCTAAACTTATGACCTGTCTTACAGATAAAGTAGAGCTCCACTTGCATCTCTCCTGCTAAAAGATTTTTAACTCCTTCATTAGTCTCACTGTCCTCTTTCAAGATGTTACTACAAACTACTAAGATTAGTTGGTTTTTTTCTAAAGTACTATGATGACTTTCCAAAATACTATGCTGACTTCCAAAGCTTAATGATGCTGGCACCTTTGTGAAACATAATGCCACGTCCTTGAAGAATTACACCCACACTGCACAGACTTCAGCATTCTACAGGGTTTGTTTCCTAAATGCGATTTGTGCTCACAACATGAAACACTGCTACACAGACATCAGAATGAAAAATTGTTCAGCTTTTACCTGAGGTGATCAGAGCATTGGAAGTGTTGGCCTCAAATTTCTCCCACTGCAAATCACATGGCTGCAACATCGGAAAGTTACACCAATCAATAATGTAACTGTCATATATATGTCTGGGCTCCCAGGAAATAAAAATGCCACCATCTCTACCATTAACCTGTTCTTCTTTAAGCTCTGTGGTGCCTAGGAAAGAATAAAACAGATTCTCTATTATTTTCCTGCTAGAGACCTCAGATTCATAAATGAAGATCAATATAGTTTCTATGCTAAGCTGTTAAAAAAAAAATTGTGAGGGGAGAGGGGCCCAAGAAAGCTGCTGCTTAGTATTCAAGGATCACTTCCTTCCAGCCCAGGAGCAATCCATCCCTAAAAAGAGGAAGGTGGGCAAGTATGCCAGGAGGCCTGCATGGATGAACAGGGAGCTCCTTGGACACTATTAATCGTAAAAAGAAAGCCTACGGAGGGTGGAAACAGGGGCAGGTAACCTGGGAAGAATATAAAGAAGTTGTCTGAGCAGCCAGGGATAAGGTTAGGAAAACTAAGGCCCAGATAGAATTAAATCAGGCTAGGGACATCCAGGATAACAAGAAAAGTTTAAGTGTGTCAGTGACAAAAGGAAGAACAAGGAAAATGTGGGCCCTCTCCAGAAGGAAACAGGGGACCTGATCACAGGATATGGAAAAGGCTGGGGTACTCAACAACTTTTTTGCCTCAGTCTTCAGTGGCAAAGGCTCTAACCACACCATCCAAGTTTCAGAAGGCAAGGAAAGGGACTGGGAGAATGAAGATTCACCCACTGTAACAGAAGACCAGGTTTGAGACCATCTAATGAACTTGACGGTGCATGAAGTTCAACAGGGCCAAGTGTAAGGTCCTGCACCTGGGTTGAGGCAATCCCAAGGGCAAATACAGGCTGAAGCAGAGAGCAAATTTAGAGCAGCCCTGAGGAGGAGGACTTGGGCGTGTTAGTTGATGAGAGGTTCGACATGAGCCAGCAGTGTGCACCTGCAGCCCAAAAAGTGAACTGTGTCCTTGGCTGCATCAAAACGAGTGTGACTAGCAGGTTGAAGGAGGTAATTCTCCCCCTCTACTCTGCTCTGGTGAGGCCCCACTTGGAGAAATGTATCTAGTTCTGGAGCCCACAGTATAAAAAGGACATAGATCTGCTGGAGTGGGTCCAGAGGAGGACCACAAAGATGAGTAGAGGGCTGGAGCACCTCTGCTATGAGGACAGGCTGAATGAGCTGGGGTTATTCAGGTTGGATAAGGGAAGGCTCCGGAGAGACCTAATAGCAGCCTTCCAATACATGAAAGGGGCTTACAGGAAAGCTGGGGAAGGGCTTTTTACAAGGACCTGTAGTGATAGAACAAGGGGCAATGGCCTGAAACTGCAAGAGGGTAGATTTAGATTAGATATAAGGAAAAAATTCTTCACCGTAAGAGTGGTGAAGCACTGGAACAGGTTGCCCAAGGAGGCTGTGGATGCCTCATTCCTGCAAGTGTTCAAGGCCAGGCTGGATGGGGCTTTGAGCAACCTGGTCTACTGGGAGGCAGGTTTCCCTGCCCACAGCAGGGGGCCTGGAACTAGATGATCTTCAAGGTCCCTTCCAACCCAAACCATTCTATGATTCTATGACCTGTTGGAGCAGGGCCAGAAGAGGGCCGCAAAAAATGATCGGAGGGCTGGAGCACCTCTCCTGTGAAGACAGGCTGAGAGAGCTGGGGCTGTTCAGCCTGGAGAAGGCTCCAGGGACACCGTATAGCAGCCTTCCAGTACCTGAAGCAGACTACAGAAAAGCTGGGGAGGGACTCTTTATCAGGGAGTGTTGTGATAGGACAAGGAGCAACGGTTTTAAACTAAAGCAGGGTAGATGTAGATTAGATATGAGGAAGAAGTTCTTTACTATCAGAATGGTGAGACACTGGCACAGGTTGCCCGGAGAAGCTGTGGCTGCCCCCTCCCTGGCAGTGTTCAAGGCCAGGCTGGATGGGGCTTTGAGCAACCTGGTCTAGTGAGAGGTGTCCCTGTCCATGGCAGGGGAGTTGGAACCAAGTGATCTCTAAGGTCCCTTTCAACCCAAAACGTTCTATGATTCTATGTGATTCTATGAAACCTAGAGTCATAAACAGAAAGTCACAAGAAACTAATCACACACAAGAGTTAAAGAGTTAAGGCACTGGTTGTCCCTTCAAAGCACCTGCCACAGATCTGAGGCCCTGGTGTAACGTTTAATGTGTTTTGCTCTGAAGGTACTCTGTGTGCAAACTAGACTTTCTACTGCAAGGGATGGACCACTTGTCGTGGGTTAGGGCTGGGCCGGC
>NW_009726496.1:0-7374 GCF_000703405.1 Apaloderma vittatum | reverse complement strand
ATTCTATGATTCTATGATTCTATGATGGACTTGGCCTTGTCCAGCAGGTTTATCCTGGAGCTGACTGGCATTGGCTCTATCAGACATAGGGGAAGCTTCTGGCTTTTTCTCACAGAAACCACCCCTGTAGCTCTCCTGCTACCAAAACTTTGCCATGCAAAGCTACTACAATATTAAAAATCAAACTTAAACTTATTGGGATATATAACAAACATGTTTAGTCTTTTTTATTGGTCATGGAACATTTTTCCACTGCGTTGTCAAACTGAGGTCTTTTCAAAGCAATGAAGAAAAACGTCTGACTACACATTCAATTCTTCGTTCTTTCTAATGACATTTGTAGATCAGCACTGATATTTAAAATTTAGCGCAAATATTAGCTCATTCTGAGAATGTCTATTAGAAAAGAGTACTCCATAAATAACTTCAAACATGCTTTTCTTTTTAATTAATGCAACCAAGTACAGGTATATAAGTTCCAAATTTCAGACTGAATTATTCAACAGCTGAATAGAGGTCAGTTTGTTAAAACTTTTATTCCCATTGATACAAAAGCATACTAAAACACACACACACACACACACACACAAAAAGATTTCCCCATACACATTCCTTTAAGTCAAGGATACACTAGTTTATTCCCCAGAATACTATATTGCTCTCACTATGAAACAATAGCAACTTAATCATTAAAACTGATGCTAGTTTTCTATAGGGTACTCCGTTTCTATAATTTGTTTAGGACATTATCTTGTTTACCGTTTAGTGCATTTTATGCTTGTCTAACTTTTTTATGAGATGCTGGTCTCTCAGACAAGTCCAAAGTCTTATCTAGTTCAAAAAAATAGCTTCTCAGGTAATGAATTTCACATGAAAAGCAGATAGATCCCCTCCTTTTCTGCTACAGGTGAACTTCTGAATAGAATTTAAATTGCACTCTTTGACCATTTTTAAACCTAGCAACTTAGGTCCTGAACATCTAAAATTAGATGTTTCAAATAGGAAAAGGCACAATAATGTCCCCAGTGGAATATATTCCTCTCTGGAAATGACTGTTGTTCTGAACATGTCAGGCAAATGACAAGACATATGCTTTTGTAAGATTATCTTTTTCGTGTGTGGCCGCATGAGCATGGCAGGTAAAACCACAATATGGTGACTGAGATTTAAAGTTATAATATTATACCAGTCTTTCAAGGAAAACAAAAAAACAAAACCAAAAACTCACAACATAAAAACATAAATCATGTAGTCTATCTGTTCATAGAATCATAGAATCATAGAATCATAGAATCATAGAACAATTCAGGTTGGAAAAGACCCTTGGGATCATTGAGTCCAACCATTGACCCTACAATACAAGTTCACCCCTAAACCATGTCACCCAACACCACATCTAAACGACACTTGAACACATCCAGGGATGCAGACTCAACCACCTCCCTAGGCAGTCTATTCCAGTGTCTGACCCCTCTTTCCATGAAGAATTTCTTCCTAATGTCCAGCCTAAACCTGCCCTGTTGCAACTTGAAACCATTCCCCCAGTTCTGTCCCTAATTACCTGTGAGAAGAGACCAGCACCAACCTCTCTACAATGTCCTTTCAAGTAATTGTAGAGCATGATGAGGTCCCCCCTCAGCCTCCTCTTTGTCAAACTGAACAGACCCAGCTCCCCCAATTGCTCCTCATAAGATCTATTCTCCAGGCCCTTCACCAGCTTTGTTGCCTTCTTCTGCACCCGCCCCAAAACCTCAATATCTCTCCTATACTGAGGTGTCCAACGCTGAACACAATACTCAAGGTGAGACCTCACCAGTGCTGAGTACAGAGGGACCATCACCTCCCTACTTCTGCTGGTCACAAAATTTCTAAAACAAGCCAGGATGCCGTTGGCCTTCTTGGCCACCTGGGCACACTGCTGGCTCATATTCAGCTGACTGTCAGTTAGAACACTCAGGTCCTTTTCCGCTGTGCAGCCTTCCAGCCACCCTTCCCCAAGCCTGTAGTGTTGCATTGGGTTGCCGTGACCAAAATGTTGACCCAAGTGTAGGTTCTTGCATTTGAACCCTTGCGTTCTGCCTGCAACATGGTATTACATTTTGATCCCATGCTAATTTACAAGGTTATATGATCCTGTTACTACTACATTCCTCCCCCACAAGCACTGTCATGTTACATTCTTGCTCCTTTTCAGTGGTCCTGGGTTTGCCCCCACCCCCTTCCATACCTAGTTTAAAGCTCTCTCTATGAGCCCTGCCAACTCTCTTCCTAAAATCCCTTTTCCTCTGTGGGATTGGCTATTTCCACACATTTCCAACAGACTTGGCCTCTTGTAGATCCAGCTGCTGTCAAAAAACCCAAACCCCTGCTGGACACACCAGTCTCTGAGCCAGGTATTAATCTGCTGGTACCACCTGTCTAATCCCTCATTTTTCCCTCAATTTGAGGGATAGAGAACATGACCTGTGCTCCTGATCCCTTAATCAGGCGCCCCAAGGCTCTGAAGTCCTTCTTCATAGTCCTTGGAGTGGTTCTTCCTAACTCATCACTGCCTATCTGAAACAACAAAAGGGGGTAATAATCTGAGGGCCGTACTATGGTACGAGTAGCACTCTATTTTGAAATATCCTGCAAAAGTTAATGCCTTGTGCCAAAAAAAAGAAATGCTCATCCATGAACAGTGTTAAGCAATTTCTAAGTTGGACCAAGCAAGGTACAGGTTGTGTTAGAAACAGCTTAGTATGCACACATGTGCACACACAAACGCACACTGCAGTGAGGCACTGAGACATTTTAAAGATTAGATTGTGATGTCAGGCAGAACACAATCGGAAGTCTTGGTTGTAGAAACATGTGTATTAGCATCTGAGTGACTGCTATACAACCTGAGCACATAATTTGATGTCAGCATGCACTGTCTTTAACTATGTCCTATAAGAGCTCGTTCCTATGGTTTTGTGTAAGAGCATAATGCCCAAAGTGAAACTGTGAGTACCGCTTGGAAAGTTTGGTATTGTAGAGGTAAAAAACTGATAGCTTTGTTTACTTGGAAGAGTACTATAAAGATGTAAGAAACAGTGAGGCTGGCCAACTCCACCACAGATGGGAACTAGTTAAAGATGTTTCTGCTCACTGGGGGAAGTTGGATCAGATGACCTTTAAAGATCCCTTCCATCCCAAAACACTAATTCTATGATTCTATGAACTCTTGACACAATACTATAGTCCATCCAACATTGCAAGAGTCAGGGTTCTCAGCATCAGGAGAGATGCAAGATTGCAACCATCTTTTCTATAACTTCTATCCTTTACACAATAAAACAGATAACCAGCCCTGAGTATTGGAGCTTTTCTTACTGAGATCCCAAAAGAAATGCGACCTCCTCATTGTAAAGCACACAGACACAGACACACACACACACACACACATGTGGAGTGAGAGTCAGTTGAGACAGCCTTGCACCATTTCAGTGGCTTGGCACAGCCCAGCCTGCAGAAACACAGCAAAGGCCCCAGACATGCTCAGTGTCAGGCTCTGGCCAGCAGCTCGGCTCTGATATAGGTTTTCTACTTCCAGGCAGTTCCCCTCAGTCTCTGCCCCTGGAGATTGTGGGCTGTGGCACAGACCATTGACCAATTCAAGTCATGGTGGCATCACACTGCACTTTTCCAGCAGTCTCAGGTGTTGTTCAACTGTGCACAAATTAAGATAAATAAGGAAAAAGGTAATGGCAGGTTACTGCAAATATTAATGTGGGGAAAAAAAGAGCAATTAGCTGAGATTATTACGGTTGAACCACTAGCCAAAAAGTACAGTCTTCACTTAGTTCTATTGTTCCTAAAACTACTTAGAATTTTGGATTTTTGCCTCTAGGTTAGGTGTAGAAATGTGGGAGAAGGAATAATGCGTTTAGACTAACTCTTATGAGGAAAAATTGAACAAAGTAAAATAAACATTTAATTTAAAAGCCCCAGTGGTAAACCTTGACTGAAAGTTCTTTACCTCACAGTGCCTCAGACAAGAATGAGCAACATGTACCTACTACTAGGTTGTAAAGACCTTAGTTTCCTTGTGAATTAACTGACATTAAATCATCCAAAGGAGACTTCCCGTATGACCACATGAGTGCAATAGAAATTTTAAGTATTCAAATAAAAATAAAATGAGCAACTCAACAGGGATATGTTCAAGCAAAGAACACCCTACAGTTAGCCCCAACACAAGCATGTACTCACAACAATGAAAACTGAAAGTTAGGCTGTTCAGGCAGTGTTCCATTTAACTTCTCTAGTTATGATTAGTCCTGCCTCCCTTCATTTCTGTGATACTAAACATTATCATACTGAAATGTATGCTGTCATTACATATGATAGCAAAATCTGTTCTCAGCTATAAATTATTCGATGAATAAGTATTAAAAGAGTTTTCAAAACTCAGGACAATCAATATATGTGTTTCCAATATTAAGCTGACAGTATTTCAATTCTCTGTAAATAATGAGCGAAACTGCATGGTAACTCAGTGAGAGGAAGATAGGAAAGATTGACTTCAGAAAAAGATGAGTGACATCGCAATTTTAATAAACAAACAAATAAAACCTAAGAAGGACAAAGTATAATATACATTGAACAATGATAAACTCCAGATAAATAGCCATGTATTTGAGAAAAACTTTAACTGTTGCAGACTGGGTTTGGTATCCAGATAGATACAACTCCCACTCTGCCTTAGGTACTTCTCCACAGCCAGTCTTTCAAGTTCAGCTTGGGTTTTTTTTCAATCTCATTTCCTTGGTCTTATATCTATCCTGATAAAGCAAAAAAACATTCTTCAAAACATTTCTAACTTTTTTTTTATTTTTAAACAAGCTTTTTACACTGGGTGTAAAACACAGAGTGTAATGTGCAGATAAGCATGGCAAAAGTTGCCCCAATATTCATATATCAAAGATGTCTTAAATGTTAATTTGGGGAGGAGTTCTACTCTTCACAGAATGTGCAAGTCTAAATTTAATTTTAATCATTCTTATAGTAGTATCATTTCAATTTAATTTTAATAATTCTTGCAGTAGTATCATTTCAAGAACTTAGAGACTTCAACTGTTTTCAGATTTCAAAATAGCTTGATAAATGAGGATACTACAACATGATCTTCTTGTGCTTTCCAGTACACTCTCCTTTTTTATTTGATAGGAAATAATTAATTTTGATGAATCCAGACTTTAAACCTACTGTGAAACAATTTGAATACAAAGTTGTAATACAGTATCTAACTGAACCTGCATTAGGGTTGGCTTTACGCATAGGCAAAACAAGGACCTGGTTGGGACAACAGGGGTGCTAATTGCACTGACATGGAGTGAGAAACAAATACACATAGACTAATAGATGGCCCGTTTGTCCCTTTAGCCACAGAGCAGCATTTCTTTATCACAGATGACCCAGGCAAATTGAGTACTGAAGGAAGTTACTTTTCCTCACCAATAGGTAACATGAGGGCTCAGAAAATTTCCCTTCTGCAGTCTTCTTCTCTGCTGCTAGAGATGAAGGATTCAAACAAGGAAGAAGATAGATGGGACACAGACGTAGTGTTCTTCCCTCCCCACACTTCCACCAGCCATCTCAGCCAGTCCAGGTGTATTTATTTGTAAGACTGACGTTAAGAGCTGACATGCTTGGCAATTGTATGGGCTGTGGAGATTGCTCTTTCTCAGAGTTCTAATCTACTTCTTAGAAAAACCCTGCAAAATAAAAAAAAACACAAGTAAAAACCCTAAATTTTATCTAACCTGCTAATTCAGCCCTAATTCTACAGTCACATATCACATAAAGAAAAAAAACCACAAACAAACCAAAACAGGTCAAAAAGAAGGTATATCTTCAGGTAACGATAGAATTTTCCTGCCCATTGCTGCTTAATGTCACTCAACTTCATCTGTCCTTTAATCCTCCCCACCTCTCATTACTATAGCGAAACACTGTGGAAGTGCTGGTAGGGCAGAAGGTACATCAAGGAGTCTCTCTGATGCTGAGGTCTAACAGTTGAGATTTCACTGGCTCTCCTTGACAGGGCAATCAATACAGGAATCTCTATTCATAGCCACTGATTGGTACCAGACTTTCTGGTATTTGTCTCCCTTAGAGATTGTGGGTGTTTGAGAAACTTAAGAATTTAGACAAGGGATCAGAATTTTTTAGGCATAGATGTGGTAATAGATTGAGAATCTAATTGACAAGGAATACTTACTGCCTCTCTAAACAGGGTGAAGAGTGCTTTTGCTCTGATAAGGTTGGAAAATGGCCATATGAGGAAGGACCCAAAAGACTGACAGAAATAATTTTGTCTTTTCCTTCTGTTTAATAGCTTTAACATTTGAAGCTAAATCCTGCTCTGGATTGTATCTGTATATCTCCACTGATGTCAGTGGGTTTGCCCTTGCGTAACAGAATTTGAAAAAGTGAACTGACTTTGCACGAATAATTAAAGCAGAAAACAACATATTTGCATAGTGGTCTAGCATCGCAAAGAACTACAGAACTTATCCTGTAACTATGTTTAAACCAGAGATATTCTGTGTGAGTCAATACAGAGACAGAGGAATCTATCACATAATGTGACAAACTTTTCCCTTTTTCTAACTGAAGAGTTTCCTTACTGAGTTAAGAGTTACCTTACTGAGGTAAGACTGACAAGTCTTTAGCTACAAGGTGGATCCTCGTAGTTGCAGACCTGTTAGTCTTACCTCAGTGCCGGGAAAGGTGATGGAACAAATAATCTCAAGAGCCATCACAGAACAATTAAATCCAACAAGGAGATCAGGCCCAGTCAGCATGGATTCATGAAGGGCAGATCCTGCTTGACCAATCTAATCTCATTCTATAACAAGGTGACCTGCTTAGTGGATAAGGGAAAGGTTGTCAATGTCGTTTACCTGGATTTCAGTAAGGCCTTTGACACCGTCCCTCACAACATCGTTACGGCTAAGCTGGCTGCCCATGGCTTGGACGGGCGCACACTCTGCTGGGTGAAACACTGGCTGGATGGCCGGGCCCAAAGAGTTGTGGTCAATGGAGTTAAATCCAGTTGGCGTCACGAGTGGTGTCCCTCAGGGCTCGGTGCTGGGACCGCTCCTGTTTGACATATTCATCAACGATCTTGATGAGAGGATTGAGTGCACCCTCAGTAAGTTTGCAGATGACACAAAGCTGTGTGGGAGTGTCGATGTGCTGGAGGGGAGAAAGGCTCTCCAGAGGGACCTGGACAGGCTGGATCGATGGACCCAGGCCAACTGTATGAAATTCAATGGCGACAAGAGCAAGGTCTTGCATTTTGGTCACGGCAATCCCATGCAACGTTACAGGCTTGGGGAAGGG
>NW_009726495.1:9352-25394 GCF_000703405.1 Apaloderma vittatum | reverse complement strand
ACTACCCCACCTCTGAGTCTAGCGGGACACCGCTAAAACCAACAGGAACAAGAAGGGGCTTTCCTCACCCTTCGTGGGGATTTGCCCAGCCCGGGATGGCCGGCTTGGCACATTGAGGGCTTTTTCCCACAGATGCCACAGGGCTGGCAGGGCCTGCACCAGGCCAGGAGCCAAGGGAACAAGCGGTCGGGGCGATAGAGCCTGAGAGTTTCTTCACGGACACTTTGGAGAGAACCCGTGTGGCTGAACGCCCGTCTCTGCGCACAAAGGCGCGTGTGGCCGTGCCCGGTGCAGAGTGGTCTGGGCCGGGCCCGTTGACAGGCAGTCCCTCGCCCTGCAGGCCCGCAGCTGCGGAACAGGCGCAGTGCCCTGCTGTAGCCGCTTCGAAATATATTTAGAAGTGTTTTTCCCGCAGTGTCTGCAGGCTGTGCCAATTAGATACAACAGTTCACTTGAAGAGTCTCTTGTCCTTCTCAGAGGCCAGATGAAGCACTGCAGGCTTTCTGTGTATTTACTATGATACTATTGGTTTCCTTCCCTTTTTTATGCCCTCATTTGAAGTATTTATTTGTATTCATCCTCCACTTTGCTGTCTGCTGTTGCAGTGTGATCTCGGTGGATGATTTAACATCTGCTTTAAGAGAACTAAGGATCCTGAGCAAACTTTAATCGGCGCTGATGTTCTTGGGGCTGCAGTACAAACAGATGTGTGTGCGAGAGAGATCTCTGCTCCTGTTCAGTGCATGCTAAATAGTCTTGGATACAATTAGCCCAAAGCTGTAAATTGCAGGATGCTTTGTTCATGCTGAGCCAGAACTACATCCTTCAGGCATGTTTGAACATTTCAGCCCAGGATGACTCAAGTTAGGCATAAGCAGTTTGCTGAATGACAGTGCAACAGTTCTGAAGCAAGTGATGCAGTGAAAGGCCATAAATCAAGACTCAATAGTCATGGTGACTATTAAACAAGTATTTTTTATTGAAGCGCTGGACACACAGGGGGTCACTCCATGCAACGTGCATGCCGTAGAGAGTCAGATGCATAGCTTATATGCAGCTTGTATATATATATATGTATACATATATACATATGTATTCATGATGTTTCCAAGAAATTATTAACATGCAGTGGGCTGAAAGGCACCGACTCAGCTCTCGAGAGAAGCTAAAACAAAGTTTATTAGCAAGAAGCAGTATTTATGGATTAAAAGCAGGAGACTAGACTATGCAGTCAGGCTTGTTATTAGCTCATGTGCTCCTTCACTCACCCTCTTATCACACAGGGAGAACAGACTTTCCCAGGTATAGAGTCATAGAAAAATTCAGGTTGGAAAAGCCCCTTGGGATCATTGAGTCCAATCATTAACCCTACACTACAAGTTCACGCCTAAACCATATCACCTAATGTATGTTTTGATCTTACTCTCCCATTCACTCCCAGGCACATCTTGTGTACAAGAAGTATCTTATCTGTCCATTCTCACGAGCAAGCTCCCAATATGAGCTATACTCGGCTGGTTTAGCATACTCATTTTCTGAGAACTCACTATTATAGGTTACCACCCACTCCTGCATGCGCAATATAGTCTTTCGGTGGTGTCAGACGTCTCTGGTGATTGTTTGCTTCATCATGATAGTCTTCATCGGAGTGTCCTTTTGGTGAGCTCCATTCAATTAACATCGTTGTTAAGAGACCCCTAGGCTGGTTCTGCATATCTTAATGGCATCTGGGAGTCCTGGGGCATTCTGTGCTTGAAGAGAAACTCCCCTTGTAGAATACCTTTGTCTCACACCTCTGTTCTCCCACTGATTCTGCTTGCTCAAGCATATTACGTGTCCTACATACCAGCTAAAACTACAGTTCTGGCTCCAACAAGCTATGGCTCCAAGGAAAAACACGGCTTCACAATCGCTGAGGCCGTTCCGTTGAAAGGGAAAATAAGAGGTTGAATGAGAAAGAAATTTGTGCAGTGGCCACTGGCATGTCATGTTCTGCTGATCTTTGGCAGTATTCATGAAGGGGGGGGGGAAGAATGAGAAGACTGATGTCTTTTCTCCTTCAAAGAATTTTAAGAGAAAGATTGTGTCCCCTGCTTTTCTTTTCCCCTCTGCAACAGGAATATTTATATGTGTAAATCTCTTTAAAAACAAAAAAAAAATCCTTGAAGTGTAGATTTTTTTTTCTCTTAGTATGAAAATATTTTTGAAAAAATAAATCTGAATTTAGATAAATTGTTTTGCTAATTCTGAAAACATGAACATGTTAAAATAAGCTTTCTTTTGTAATGTTAGTTATTTTGATAAGGGTAGAGAGACATGCAGTTATACTTTTCAGAGTAATGTGCTGTTGCTGGACCTAAATTATTCATATAAAAAGGGTGATTAATCACACAGAAGCTACTAGGGCTAGAACAAGGTCAAACTTATTTTACAGGTGTATGCAGACTAATAAAATCAGTAAATTGCACATGCAGACAGAGGTCTCCACTCACAAATATCATTGTTTTCGTTGTTATATTTTATAGTCTATTTTCTACTTCTGACTTTTTCATATACTGCAACATGCATTTATTCATCCTCGCCTTTACAAAATCATTTTACAAAATATTTATTAGTGGTAATATTAAACTCTGACCTCAATTAGATATACATTCTCATGTTGTAGAAGCGCTGGTATAAACTTCTTGCAGTATCTTGACACATCAGGTAAAGGTTGTACTGGTTCAGTGGTCTCTCTCCCAAGTACAAGCAATCTGTTCTCACAATTCACAGAAAAAAAATTTAGAGCCAACAGAGTAATAATGCTGAGTAGTTTAACTGGTGAATTTCCCAATCAGTTGTGTTATAAATAATTTATGTGCGAATTTCAACATTGCATGCATTATCATTCCTAAACAGTGGTTGCATCTTGCTGGAGAACCTGGGGACTCCCAACTGTGTAATAAAGCAAGTACAATTTAGGACAGGTCAGACAGAAGCTTTATTAACTTTATTAACAATTATCGTGCGAGAACAGTGGGACAGCATCTCCCTCCTGCTGCCCTGTTCTCTGCTAAGTCATTGCAGTCCCAACCTATAGTCTGTGTCAGAGAAAGAAGAATGAGGAAAGGAAAAAAAGCAATTTCCATGTTAAGGAAGCCACATGTCCATGCCTGAGGGTGTGTGGACTTCTTAAGTAACTTGGATAAGTGCTCACCAAAGTAATTGTGTCTTCTAAGGAATCCAACAATAAATAACAGGACGATATGGGGAGATGGCTCTTGGTGGAGCCTAGAGTGGCACACCCAGTAGTAGTTTGGCTTGGAAGTGGAGTTGGAAACAATCACAGACTTTTAGGCAAAGGGAATCTGAATCCTTACCACCCATGCTGCAGGGGGAAAAAAAACCCCAAAACAGGGGTGCAGTAAGTGGATTGAAATGATGCCATGCAACTTCCCTGACCAAACACGGACAACGCTACTGGAGGGATTAATTATCTGCACTATGAACAAAAGCAAAGAACAGCAAGTGTGAAAATGAGTGTCGAGTTTGGCATGAGGTTCGATGGCAATGCAAACTGCTTCCTGGAGCTCTAGTAGAGATGTTGCCATAAGGGTGGCAGAATAATTTTTACTGCCTTAAGAGTGGTAAATCAGTCTTTCAAAGAATACTGCTTCAAAGATGGGAAGAGGTGACAAAGAAGTTTGCCAGCAGGTTAGTAGAAAAGATAATAAGATAGTGTGCACCTGAGAGAGCAAGTCGACCCTTGTTTAGAAGGATTTAACGAGCTGTTCGTCCTTTGGAGTGTGTAGAATCAGACCTAAGCAGGGCTTTTCTATTCAATGAAGATTAGAAGGTATCAAAACTTCAAAAATTGTTTATTAAAGGCTGAAAGCGAGCCAAAATTAAATGTGGCAGTGGGAGATTATGACCACCACCTCAATTCAGAGTGCTGAAAACTCGCCCCACACCCACAAGGAGCATGTGTGCTAATTTACATGAGAGGCAAAGCTAATTTTAATATGCTGATCCAATGATGAGTGTATCACTAGCCAGTAATTGTAGAATTAGTGGCAAGTTAGGAGTGTTAATACTAATAAGTCACAAAATAAATACGTTGCATTTTTCTGATGCGGTATGCTAGTTTCATCTAGCATCCAGACTTGGCCAACTTTGCCAATAAACCCGTGGCGGCTTTCTAAACTCTCATTTGGTTTAGAGAGTTCTTTCTTTGCAGTTGCTGCTTTCAGCAACAGAGACGCTTGTTTGTTCTGGCTACGTTGCACTCTCCTGTGTAATGCTCGCATGTGCCAGAACAATAGAGCTGTACAATGGTACACAGGTGTACTGAGAATATGTGCCCTTACAGGGGGTACTTGCGAATTCATCAAAGAACCCCACACCAGTTTGTTATTTTATTTGTTAAGCAGGGATGTCCCAGGTCCCAAAATGGGGTGGGCAGGAGTAGAGTAACGTTCTTGTCCTCTTATCTTTGCCGCTGTCAGAAGCAGACTCGATAACCTGGATTCTCGTAACTCTAATTATTTGCTTGTATTTGACCCCTCCCATGAGTTCATCCTTGAAATAAGGGGCAGTACGTTGTCTCATTACTTCTTATCTGAGCTTATTTTTGCGCCCTTTGCAACAAATCATCCATCGATTGCTTGCAATTGTAAATCAATAGCACTTTTCAGACATGTAGAAGTTCTTTCCCATATGTCTTTGGTTTCTTCCTACTGTGTAAACTCTGAGAAAAAAGGGGAAATAGTAATCTGAGAGAGATCAGGGCAGATCTGCTGTGGGCTGTGTTCAGCAAACACTGGGGAGCGACCAAGAGGTAATTTATTTAGTTTCATTTCAATAATGTTATATGATTTCCCCCAAAATATTTCTGTGCCCAGGGTTCCTATCTATTGCTCTGCACTGTTGACTCTTCTAAGTTCTTCATTCTGGGCAATCTTCTAGAAACGGGAAATGCGTTTTCTGGGGTGGCTTCAGTTGGTCACGCAGATTGGTTTTGAGCATGCGTTGGTTTGATATCTAACAGCTGGACCAAAGTTCAGCAATTTGCTTGCACGGAATCTGAAGAGGTGCACTGAAGCTTGTTATTCAATATTAATTTGAGAGGGTTGTGTCTTCTGGGCTTGGTTATCTATTCCTCAGTTTTTAGTCTGTGACCATACTACTGGGGCTACAGTACAAGGCTTGAGTTTTTCTGTTGATTGCTTTTACTTTTGATTTTCAAAATTATTAAGGAAATTTTTACTGCCATTTACAAACTGGTCTCCAGCCAGCTTCTGCTACAGCTTAGACATTACCAGGACTGTTTTTAAAGTTGATTGCTGTAACAACTCTGTTGAAGGGTGCTTATTGTCTGTTACCTGAGACATGGTTGAAAATTTTAGATGCTAGATCTACATTTTTTGCTAATGCTTTTACCTCCCATTATTTTAGCCATGCAATAGGTCACCTGTGTTACTAAGAATCTGGATTAATGATTTAATTTTACATTTTAAGCTCTGCATTCCTCATCAACTCGTTTTTACTTGTTTGTGTATCTTTTCATCAACATGCAGAGGCCTCCTACACTTTTTAATCGTATCATTTGGCAATAAGCATAAATTTGTAAAACAAATGAATTCTTAACATGATTATTAAAGTAAATGAAGAGTAGCAAATTATGAAGATCTATAAAGCTGAATCATATTCTCTGTTATGCATTTCTGAAAAAAAACCAGGAAGGCTTTAGAATTAAAATTTCAGCCTACTTAATGTCCATTGATTAGTCTAGTGAAACCTCATGGATATGATTAGCTTATAAGAGTCTCCGTATTGGATGTTGGAGGAAGAATTCAATTAAGGTACGATGACCAATCTTATGCTAATTGTGAATGTTATTTTGTGTAATGTCTAATAAGATGTAAATTAGCTGAAGTGAATATAGTTGTTTATAGTGCCTCAGCTCTAAGTGATATTATCCTGAATTTGCTCTATTTGCACGACAATGAACTTCACATTATCAAGTTAAAAACGACACTATTTTAGCCCCCTCTTACTTAAAATAGCAGTCTGATATTCTGAAGACCTCTGGGAGCGAAGGAATGACACGAAAATGATCTTATCTGTGACAAAATCTCTGAGCAATCTCTCCTCACAACTCCAAACCCAATTTTGGTCCGGTTTGTTTCACTCGAGCTGTGATTAAGTAAGGTTCTTGTAGCCGTGTTCAATATTTCATGATTTGAGCCCCGGATAAAATATACTTCATCACATAGTTCCACTGCTTGCATTTTTTAAATGTATTTAAATAGAACTGAACAGGATGTTTTAGAAGAACATGCTTCATCTAGAAATGCCAATTTGTCAAAACCGGAATTGTGTGGGAAAGGGCTGATTTGATACGTTTTTTTTTTTTCTGTGGAAAAAGCTTTAAGAAACAGATTTCAACTGCTGAGAGCATCTCACTTCAACATTTTCAACATGCAAGTGGCAGTTTTCTTGGCTTGGAAAAATATTTAAACTATAATTAAATGTAATAAGAATAAAAAATGGAGAGAATTTTAAGAGAATGGAATAATTTGAGTAAAGTAAATCAGACTTCAAGTACTTAAGACTTTAATTAGACCGTATGCCTCTGCGTCCACACAGTTTTCAGCACTCTTGTGCTCAGATGCAGGTAGCCCATATTTCTTAATTTTGCCTGACACACTCTTGGCCTAATTCTACTTCCATTCAAACTGGTAGGAAAACTGCTTTGGGGTTTGAAAAGCCCCATGAAAAGCCCATCTTTGCTCCTAAGCACGATCCAGGAGAAAGCTACCGGCTGCAATGTGCTATCATCAGTCCTACTTTTTGAGAAAACAAAAAATGAAACTACTGCTTAAAAGGCAATTTCACTGCGTCACAGTATCATTTTCTGTGACCTTCTGGTGAAGTTTGAGGATGTGCGGATTACTGTCTGATAAATGCAATTTTTTGTGCGTCATTGCTTACGAAAAGAATTGGTGTCAAAAACACAGTTACTATCCCAAGTTGGAAAGTCCCTTGGAATCTCATTACGAGGCATAAACCTAACAGGATTCAGTAGAAATTACCCTGAAACCAGTAAGTTATTAGGAATTACTTTGATTTTCACTTGGCAGAGAATGTTCTTTCTGCGCATTTGAAAAATAAATCCCAAACCAAACTAACCTGTGTGTTTGGTGATGCTACATTCTCTCGATTTATGTGTTATTAAAAGCAAATAGATCAACCTATTGAAAAGTCACTGTTTTCTGCTAAACTGTACAACACTTAAAGGCTTGAGAATATTCATTAAAGATTATTGGTATAATTTGGTTAAAAGAGAGCTCAGGGAATACAGCATTGTGTTTTTCAAGCTGTGATTGCCTGAAATTATTATTTTTTTGGCCAGTTAAATGTTGATAGAGTTGATCTTGTCATGTAAAATACTGCTTTGCCAGACTTTAAAGGTTACTCTATGGACCTGTAGGTGGCTACAGAAGGTTATTTGTTCTTGTATGCATGATCAAACCTCTCTGTATTCCAGTGTAACTGTAAGAAGGGAATCATAGAATCCTAGACAGGCCTAGGCTGGAAGGGACCTTAGAGATCATTTAATCCAACCTCCCTGTCATGGTCAGGGATGCCACCTCTCAACTAGACCAGGGTTAAGACAATCAGTGGCCCTTTGTCACTAAGAGAATCACAAGATTTCTAATTATAACGTAAATCTCACAAAACTGAGTTACTGGGTTATAAAACCTTGGGCTAAATGCAAACTTAATGTGTTGTAGAAAAATAAGAATGCATCAGTGCCCATATAATGGTGAGGTATACGCATGAGGAGAGAGATCTTGGAGTACTGGTAACTCTCTGAAAACATCAATCCCGAGTTTCTTGGTAGTCAGAACCTAAATATAGTCTTAGAAATAATTATGTCAAGTTGCAAACACAAAAAGTTGCATTCGGTCTCTTTGTGAATCATTCACACATATGTGCATTCATATGTGGAATACAGCACGTCATGATTCTCATCACCTCACAAAACAGAAGTGGAAAAGAGGGAAGGGATATGTGTGATGAAAGAGATGGGCTGGCATCTGTACATGGGTCAAACTAAGGTATTCCGGAAGAATAACTGGGCTTTGGAAAGACTGTGCATATTTGTGAATGATAGTTGCTTCTAAAACTAAGAATGGTGACTTGAACTGGAGAACAAAATGACACAAGGCTTAATGCAAAGAAAGTATTTCCTCATGTAAAGCGAAGCATGAATTATGGAAGCACTTGGAAAGAGCTGTGAAGACAAATATATGTGTCTTCACGGGGAATGAGAGAAATTCATGAGGGGTTAAGTGTATCAGGGCCTGATGAGCAAGAGCTTTAGAAGCAAGTTCTGTGTGGAAAACCCTAAGGCAGAAAACTGGAAAGTTCATCCTCTGGGCTCGTGAGAGGACAGAAACAAATAATGTGAATTATGGGGAAACCCCTTAAAATTACGTCAGGCATAGCATTCAAACATATGCATGCACACACATACACGTTGTTAGACTACATGACAGGATTTTTTATTTTTTGTGTACATGTGTACAGAAGAGCAACTCTGTCCTTAGCTGAGGGCACACATATGTATTTAGTGTCTTTGCTTTGCTAGTCACGTATTCCTGGGTATTATTTTCCAGAGGATACAGTCTGTTTTACACCCGTCAGTTATCATCGCTGTTAAACTACGAGGGTTCTTCTTGCTGTGTATTCAGTGATTTTCTTTCGTCTCGTTTGGGCTGTCATCTGCTAGAAATTGGCTTTGAAACTTATTTGCCATGGAGGATAGGATCATACTGTCTAACTACTTGCTCAGCAGGGAAGTACAGTTTAGAAATAACATCTGTGCAGCTGTCGGGATGTTCGCGGGCACTGCCAGGCCTTTTGTGGGATTACAAGCATGAGAGGATTGCATTCCCTCTGCTGGCTTCCTGTGCTCAAGTTTGAGAATGGAGATCTTGGGTTTCTGCCTTTATTAAAGATCCTTTCTTATTTGGTTTTTAGCTTGATTTGAGCCTTTCAGGGATTAGGAGTATTAAAAGGGCTGAGCATGCCCATGGGGGAAAGATTGTCTTTGACTGCTGTCTGTTGGTAATCCCCGTGTGATGCAGAGCAAGGGTGTGCAGGTTGCAGAGCTCCGTAGTTCCTGTCTGATGAATGGAGGGGTCACAGCGATGCCAGGCTTCTTCTGATGGGGGCTTGATTAGGAAATGTTAACCAGCACAGGGAGCAGAAGTCGTTCCACTGCCCTAAAGCAAGCTGAGAAATGTCTATTTATCTCATAAATGCAGGTGGTGGTTTCAGAATTTGTAATTCCTGGATGTCTTGCTTTCCAGGATGTCTTGCGGTTGTTTTTTGAAGGGTCAGCTGTAATTTGTTCTGAAATTGTTGCAAGCTAAGAAAGGATTTTGTGTGTGTGTAATGTAACAAAATGCAGGAGAGATACATGAAGACAAAGCCTAACTGACGCTTTTGGTATTTCAACAGAATTCAACTCTTTAACCTCTCAGAAATGAGAAGCCTTGCAATTAGGTAAATTAAAATCCTGTTTAAACTTGACGGGCTTTTAACAGGGAAAGGGTCCAGACCTAGACAAGACTTGAAGGCTTGCAAACGTGTTGGGCTCAGCTCTGTCTATGAAGCTGTGTGCCCAAAGTCACAGAAAGCTCAGGAGACGTCTGTACTGCAGTTGCAGGTTATTGAGCCATAGAGATTCTGCTCTCTGTAATTTGGGAATGGGAATCTTACTGAAATCTGATCAATGAAAAACTCCCCAACACTCAATTTAGCATTAGAAAGCAGGCATTTCTTTATTGCAGCGCCGGATGCATGAGGAATAGTCCCACCCAACATGCATGCTCTATTTGTTATCCGTCCAAGCTTATATCCCTCTGTTACACACAGAGACATCAGTTTCCAGGATCTACTTATCCTATAGACATAGCTGTTGGGCATGCAGCCGGGATCTCTGAAAGGCTTCCCTGGAGGTCTTCCGTGGTCTCTGGTGATCCCTTGTGGCTGACAGAAAGGTGTCTTTTAGTGGATTTTCCATATATTAGCCCCTCTCCCTACTTTGTGGAGTCCTTCTTAACTGGCATCTCTTAAGACTCTGCTAATCTGTGCAGTTCTCCAGGGTACCTGCCACAGCTGATGGTCCTTAATGACGCAGTTGATGGTCCTTGATTGTCGAGAGGCCACACAACAATTGCCTCCTCTAGGGTGCCAACCACAGTTGTAGAAATTGATATCCTTGCTTACATTCCTGCCTGAGGCCCTTTTACACATTTCTGCCCATGGTATGTGACAAGAACAAGGGCCAAAGAATTCAGCAGGGTTTACCTTTATGAGCTCAGATTAACACCAGCAAAGGCATCCTATGAGAGGACCACACTGCACAGCCTTGTTCCTTGGATATCTGCAACCACACTTGCATGACGGACATACAAGCTCAGAAAACTCGTATTTAGCGAAGAGTCAGACTTAGTCTGCAGTCTGATCACAAATAAAAAGAAAGCAGTGCTGGAAAAACAAACTCTTGATCTGGTCTTGAATAGCAATTACAATGAGTTTAGCATAAAATAGTAGTTACAGGAAAAATAGATTTTCTTTTCCATTTGCAGCAATGTGGTTCCCTGTGAGATTTAATTAATGGCTCTCATTTATTCTTATTTCTCAGTATTCTGTGAGTGCTGAGTATAAATGAACACATTTAATTTGGCTTCTGGGCAGCAAACAAATTCATTTAATGTTGATATAGAAGCATCTCTGGGTTTTAGAGGGAAGAGAGAGGGAGGGACATTGGAAGGGAAATGTGATTAGTAGCATTGATACCATAGACAGTTTGAATGGCTTTAGCAATCAGTGAATTTTTATGAAAACTGGGTTTATACTCCTGCAGAACAATTCGGAGAATGGGGAATTTATCTCCAACAGCACATTAGACAAATAGGGCCCGGAAGCTATAACCCACTTAATCTGGATGTAACATTTTGTCTTTTGGGGGATATAGGGGGTGTTAGAAACACACCTGTGCTCTCTTATCTTTTTCAATTAAGACAATAATCTTTTCTTTGGATAATGTTGTCCTGAGGAATAAATTTCAGGTTAAGCAAATATTCCTGTTGCATAAGGCAGGCTATACTGCTCACTTCACTATGATTCTGAAAGGGATGGAGTAGCTGATTTGCAAAATTCTCCCTACAAAGCATAGAAAGCAGGGAGTGAGGTGGGTATTGATGGTTGGATTGAGCAAGAGAGCTAGAGAGCTGCGTTCCTTAAATTGATGGCAGTTTTGCTACCAGCTTTTCAGTTAATTCAAGCTCAAGCCTTCAGGCTTTCACTTCTACCCAGTTTGGTTGCAGACCCACTGGCATCAAGAACTGAAATCCAGTGCTATAAACTTACACCTGGCTCTTTTGTACGAAGAGGACTGCTCTTTAAAGACAGATGAACTTGTTTTGAGGAGTGTGGTTTTTGCAGGAGAGGCTGGAAATTAAAACATCAGCCTGTTGTTCCCTGTAGCAGTTGTTAAGTGCCTGTGTTTGCTTTGTAGGGTATAGGAGGAAGATCAGCATGAAAAAGCTTTGCTCCTGTCTTGTGATACACAAGCTAGAAAAAGAGAGAATGAAAAGCATGAGAGATAGATGGAAGCATAGTTTAGGGGTAAAAATTGCTCAGGACCCATTGCTAAGGGTGTCAGTATGAAACAGGGAATCCTGAGGATTTCATAACCCCAAAAGCAGAATAAGCAATAACACTTCAGTCTTTGGCAGTGAATATATTCTCCTCTGGCACGGTACAAATTCTACTTCATTTAGGCTCTTAGTTTAATTTTTTATTTATTTATTTGTTGCAGCTTAAAGACAGGTCTGTGGCAATTTATGTCTGCCATAAGCTTGGACTCTTTGTTCCTTCCCTGCTCCCTTTTTAAAAAACCTTTCTGAGTACATTTTTTATAGAGTTTTGAAACCAAGTTATGTTAACAGGAGTGGCTGGCTAAGCTGAGTAGCTGAAGGCCGTTTGGCCTTTGCGCAGATCTCTTTGCCCTGTAATGCCCTGCAGTTTCCACCACTGATTCTTCTCACCAAGTGTCCTCCATGGTCTGTGTTCCACCCCTGGGGAAATGCACAATAGCAGCAGACTAGCTCACCAGGTGTTCCTCTTTCTGGTCTCAAGAACAGATTATAATACTTGACTCTTCTATCACAAAAATGTGATTTTTCTGGTCTCTTGGGTCTCGTGTGCTCTTTTGTGTTGGTAGGCATAATGCTGAGTATGAACGAAACTGGAGTTCTTTTCAGTTCTTTTTTTTTTTAAATGAATTTGAGGCATGAAATGGGAAGGGATTTGACATGGACCCTGTAAGGTAAAAGGCAATGACTGCTGCCTTCAACTCCTGCATGGTTATGTAAGTTTACAAATAAAATGTTTAAAGAAAACAACGTTCTGGATTGCCTAGTGTACCAATGTGCACTATTACATGAAAACAAACAAACAAAAAAATAGAATGAGAGTAAACAGCTCTTTGCACACATTTTTCTGTTGTATTCATGAGGCACCGTGCCTTGGGAAGCAGTTTGGGTAGAAAGAGGCAGGTGTGCTTTATTCACTGTACCTTATGAACTGCATTCGGAGGGGATTATTCAGGATCAGAGAAGTTCTTTTTTTTTTTCATTGCCTGACATAGTTCTCAATTTTATTCTGAATTAGTTGAGATATCTGACCTGGTACGGTTATTTATTTGGTTTACTTTCCCATGAGAAAAAACCTGGAGCTGATGTGATTTGCCTTGGCTTTCAGATTCGTTTGGTTTATTAGGAGAAAATGCCTAAAGCAAAATCAAAGAATACAGATGCTACTTGTTGAATTTCTGTTCTACTCACACACCTTGGAGTTCTTACTATGAACTTGCTATAGGGGCTGCTCTTGGCCATCTTCCTGCACTTTAATGTCCCTGTCCTTTGGCAATACACAGATCTTAGTGCAACAAGATGTTGTTTGTCTCTGCAAGCTGTGTGCGTTTGGTATTCCATGGTCTGCTGTGCATGTCAGGCAGGCTGCGAGCTAATGATAAGATTGCTAAGGTGAATTCCCAGATCACCATGTTTTCTGCCAGAGATGAAAGGCCACATTAATATGCTCTTCTGCCTCCTTTCTCAGATGTCATTTCCTTGTTTTCTCTTTTTCTTCTGCACTTTCTGGCAATGTGGAATCATAATATCTCTGTTTACCTACATGGTCGTCTTCAGTGTTATCAGAGTGCGATAATTAATTAATCATTCCATATTTTTCCTTGAATACCAATTTGTAGTTAATATGCTGCTCCAGTTTGCACTTGTGTTTAAATTTGTGCAAAGTACTTAGGGATTTATAATAAAATTGGCTTCCAAAACTGTTAAGTAATGCCTTTTCCAGCAGAAAAACACCTATTTTAGAGGGACTAAGATGTTTTGAAATGTACTGCATCCTGTAGCCAGTAAGGGCATCCAAACTCGCCTTAAAAATAAAATAGGGAAAAGTACTGGGAGCTTTCTTCTGAGCTGGGTCTTCCGAGACTACCAAGGCTCCTTTTGCACAACCTGAAACATAGAAGCTTAGGGCAGAAACAGTTTTTCTGCTGAATGTCTGCAGTCTCATGCCAGAGGTGCTCTGTGGGATCTAGTGGCATCAGGGAATTGCCGATCATCAGCCCATAGTTGCTGATCATCAGCCTATAATTACTGATCATCTCTGCAATAAAGCTGACTAGTGTCAGGTTAATCTTTAGAAATCTTACCACTTTGGAGAGTACAAATATCTAGCAAGTAGAATATACCTTAAGACTTCTGTTGCCAACAAAGTGGGCTGAATTTAAATGATCTTCTTTCTGAATGGGGATATTTAACTGGGGTCCACGCACACAGGAGAAAAGAAAATATTTGTCCATACAGTGATTTTTAAGGCGCAACAAAATCCTTTGATGTTCAATTGTAAAAACAAATTTATGCAAAACTTGCAACGCACATCCAAAGGCAAAACTGAGGTCCGTTTGGAAAATGGAATTTAATTCCAGTTGTTCTCCAAACTTTTTTTGGGAGGGGGAGAGGGGGAGGTCAGATTGCGGAAGGAACGGTTTAACCCTTCTTGATCTGTATGCGGTCAATCGAGTTAATGATCCCGTAATTTTGGTTAGTAGTCAGAATGTGTGTGACATATAGAACTGTGGCGTTGCCTCCCAGCAGGTCCTCAGGCGCTGAAGAGCTGATGACATTTTATAATATGCAGTTATGTAAAGCATTGCTGGAGGCAAGACTGTGAAGCTAAATCTTTACTCTTTCCAAGGCAGAAAAAAGTCCTAAAGTGTTTATGTAGTCTCAATTGTCATCGAAACTAGCCTAAGCTTATTTTTTACAGTTAATAGGACTCTTCAGTTCAGCTACCACGAAAGGTATTTCTTAATTAGTGGAAAGGGAACACAGAATTATTCTTAGTATTTAAAGTTGGTTGTACTCATTCATAGCTTATTGAACTAATTAGAATCCCCAGATAACCTCTTATTTTTATCTAAAATAATAATGTTTCACATCCCATCACTGATTTGATTATTTCTTTTAAAGGGAACTGCTGTGGAATCTAAATTTGGAGAAGAACTCTGAACAGGGACAGTTTTTGCATCGCTTACAAATGAATTGCTCATGAATCATTCCATGACAGATTTAGATGAGTAATGTATTTTTGTAACGAGCAGTACATACATCTTCGCCAATCTTCAGGTTTAACTGGGAGTACGCTCGTCTCTCTCTAGTGCCACGTGTAACACAGTTGTGGGGTCCTGTGTGATTAAAATGGGAATTAGCGATGTCAGTGACATTACACTGATGCTGCTGCTGTGAGTTGGGAAAGCAGCACATGTAAGCAAGGGAGGAGAGTATCTCCTTGCAATTATCCCTGTCTAAAGGTGTGCTAAATTTCTGCAACTCGAATCATTCCTGTTCAATTAACTTTTCCAAATTTAAGCTTGATAAATAAATGACAGAAGTTAATTTTTCTTTTTATTGGTCTTAGTGATGACTTTAAGAAGGTTTTCTCTTCCCAACATGGTAACTCTGCTAGCTGTGGTCAAGCAATTCCCATGACTGCAGTAAGGTTGAAAGTGCATTTACTCGCTGAAGAATTAGGACTTGAAACATGCTGTGTGTTTGAGGATAGCTTATCCAAAGCTGAACAAATGTCTTGTCTTAGACACCCACTCTCTTCTGCATCTGGCTCAGGGAAACAGTTGCATGTGATGCAGAATCCTCGCTTTGTATGACCGTAAGCTGCTGTATATTTTGTGTAAATGTGTCGGAGGCTTTGGTTATGTTGTCCGGACCTGTGCTTTAGAAAACAGAAATTGGATAATACCATTCTGTTCCCCCTTCTCCAAGGATCCAGAATGAGGCAAATTGAAATGTACACCAAGATTCTGTTCCCATCTGCAGCTAAGTAACTCTTAGAGGCTAAAGGAGGCAGCCGAGCCAAGCACTGAGCAAACCACAAGGGAAGCACAGGCAGTTATTGATAGGCTCCTTTGGGCTTTAAAATGTAGGTTAGATTTTATTACTAGACCTGTGTCAAACAAGCTCTGAAAACTACATATTCATTGAAATTTTTATCCACCCAAAATGTCTGTAGTTCCTAATTCTGCCGAAGTCTCCCTACAGTTTTGCATATAGCCAGAAACATCTGAACACACGAGGTGTCATCTCGCTCACCAGTCGCTGTTCCCAGAGGAGAAAACCGAATTCCTTTACGGTTTGGACAAAATACCCACAGTCCCTAGGTATGGTGGTCACCATTCTCTTTGGAGCATGGAAGTGGGCGTAAGGCGGGTTTGACTGATGGTTCTGGTGTGTTTCTTGCCCTTGTGCAGACTAACATATGAAACATGAAAGAGCACTGGCAAAGTTAGTTCTAATAAGGAGATCCCAATACATGCCCTTGATGTTTAATGATGTGAGTTGTCCTATCTCCTTTTAAAGGCTGGCCTGCTCTTTTTTGT
>NW_009726495.1:6158-9321 GCF_000703405.1 Apaloderma vittatum | reverse complement strand
GGGAAAGATTCTCAGTGGCAGGCTTTAGGAAACTTGGGATCAGGTTTTATTTCCTCGCATTGACATAGGATAAAGTCAATTTGTATTGACCGTACAGTTTGCAGTGTCTGTGTACCTCAAGGTGTGCAAATACCATTTGAAAACTACAATAGATTCATGCTTGAAAATTATTACAACACTTAATGGGTGAATAAGACAGAGAAGAAAATTATGAGCCAAACAAATGGATTATGGCAGGCAGCCTTTGTGTAAATTACTGTGCATAACTGCAAAGTATTTCCTGCAAATTGTGCTCTACAAGTTGAAGATCTAATTAATGAAGTACTGTAACAGATTAGCATTTGAGTAATTTTTCTTATTAGTAATCCTCAATGCAGCTATGATAGTTTTATTACCTTGTCTGGTTTGGGAGGATTATTTATGGAAGCTGTGGTCATGGATGAATAGAAGGACTTTTTTGTGAGTGGTTTTTTATTTTTTGTTTAGTTGATTTGGGGGATTTTTTTCCTTTAATGCTTCAGTGTGATTATTGGTTAGTCTTGAAGTAACAGCTTTTCTAGGTCATTCTGGTACTTGGAGGTTTCTAGACTTGAAATAACATTTGCACATACGTATGACATTTAATTTCCAACAGAAGCGCTCTGGAAAACTAAACTGGGAAGTGGTAGCCTGTGAAGTGTTTTACATAAGAACAAACATGTTTCATGTGGGTGCAGCAACCTCGTATTGATCTGGATGAGGAAGCCGGGGATCCAGATTAGTGACGTGGTGTGTGGTGTGTCTGCTTGCAGCCATGAACTGCAGCAGAAGAACATGATTTTCTAACTTGGAGGGGTTGTATATGGATACATGAGCATATGTGAATATAATCTTTGGCTAAATTTAGTTTTAGGTCAAACCTGCTATAGATTTCATAAGCCTGAGAGCCAATCAGGGTCCCAAGGTTGCCCCTTCCACCTAATTACTACCTACTTTTCCTGGAGTAATCAAGGACATTAGTGCCAGGAATTTTTCATTCTCAAAATACATACAAGTAAAGTGAAAACTTGATCACCTGAATCCATGCCCTTAAATTAAATACAGCCCCAACATTCATGAAATGGAGCACTCTGCTGCAGTGAGAGCTTACTGCTGGATCTCTTAACCACAGCATGAGCGGTGGGGTGTGATGGCAGTACTGCAGCTGGGCACTGATTCCAGCAGGATTTACTGATTTATTGCGTCAGTTATAACAGCATGGCACAAGGTAGCACGCTATGATTAGATTTAAGAAACATAACTCAATATGATGGCTGAAATGTCAAGAGGGGAAGGCATCCATTTTTCTGGTCAGCCAATATTAATTCCTCTACCTGATGTCCAACATA
The DNA here is from genome assembly GCF_000703405.1 of Apaloderma vittatum. NCBI lineage: Eukaryota > Metazoa > Chordata > Aves > Trogoniformes > Trogonidae > Apaloderma > Apaloderma vittatum. The sequence continues at coordinate 7,954 of NW_009726495.1, read as the reverse complement.
ATTTTTTTTTTAAAGAATCGGAACAGTGGGGGAAAGTTTACAATGAGAGACACATGTAGTTTTTCTGAACAAGCAACATCGTGAGCAGAATGACTTATAATAGATGGATAACAATCTAAGTTTATATCTAGCTGCTTTAGCTGCAACTAGCAGTGATACGGAATCATTCAAGACAAAATCATCCTTAATCCCAGTTCAGAGCTTCTGTTCTTACAGCCCATCTGTTGACATGACAGATTTGTCAAATTTCAGAAGACTGTTGCTCTGTAATTTTACCATACCCCAAAGTGGTGCTGCATAAATAAATCAAAGTGAAAACTGATGAATTTTGGCCTTGGGATAAAATATTTTGCCCATTATATCTTCAGAGCATTTTTTTTTTTTTTAAATTCTCGGTTATTTCATGTTGCCTCTTCTATGTTTATTTTTAAACTGATGAATTTTGGCCTTGGGATAAAATATTTTGCCCATTATATCTTCAGAGCATTTTTTTTTTTTTAAATTCTCAGTTATTTCATGTTGCCTCTTCTATATTTATTTTTGTCTCTGGAAAGAAAGACTCCTTAATTTACTATTTTTTTTTTCTCACCAAATCTTTTTGTTTCAAATAGTTTACATGAGATTCCACTGGCCTGTACTTCCAACCCTAAAAAGCAAGAGACCTGATTCAACTCTGAAAAATCAAGGAATTGCTCAGGTAAGAGATTATGTACACTAAGCCAGTTAGACAGGACAGCGATGTGTTTAATTTGGTTGGTTTTATTTAAGTTTTTGACATGCTAAAGGTCACATACCAGTAGAAATCCAAATGCCAGTAGAAATTCAAGGATTTTTGTCTAGTGGACAAGTGTGAGGTAGGTATGGGCTAGGTTGATCTGTGCACACATACCTGTCTGGGCAAGACAGTGGGTTTTGCAGCACCAGGTTGAAGAGGAAGGCCAGTTGTTGTCCAAAAAGTGGATTTACTGCCCAGTGTGCACTAAGTTAGTTCTCACACTCTCTGGAGAGATATTATTTATTCAGGTTTGTTCAATCCTGGGTTCTTGGTGGATTTCCACAAATCAAGCACACCAACACAAGTTTCTGTGCTGTATTTATACGCCAAGGTTACAAGGTTATACGCTCGTCTTTACAATGACTGGCTAGTAATTTACATATAATTGTAATATTCACTAGCATCATAGTTCCACCTGTACGTGTGCTCAGGGGAAGCTTTTTCACCTGGGCGAGGATCTTTCTGCCCTGTGGGTGTGGTTTTTACTATTATAATAAAGGCATTTCAGTTGAGAATACATAAACTTTGAATTGTTCTGCCAAGTTGCCGTAGACTTTGGAAACTTAGAGTAGTCTTTCAAGGTCCATATGTTCCTTTACAAACAGTGCCTTGTCTTGATTACTGTTATTAGGTATACTTTTCGAAATACAAAACATCTTAACCTCGTGAAAATACCCAACACACTGTTGGATTATTCAGTGTATTTGTTTCATGGTTCCTGCACCTTGTGGAGCTTTTCTCAGCAGTGCTGCTGGTGGGAATTGCTGGAGATATATCTGCATCGGAATAGCATCGCTGCACTTCTCCGTGACATCCTTCTGTAGCCCTTGGCACAACGTCAAAGTCACCAATAGCTAAACATTTCAGCAATTTAGTGCTGAAACATCTTTGTTTCCAACCTGCCATAGAAATACTTGCAGAGGGACTATCAGCTTCTGATGGCAGGGGAAGAATTTCCTTCTCTCTGGAGACGCATGCATATCTCCTGTCCTTAAATTCAAGCTAGGGTTAAAGAACGATC
>NW_009726495.1:0-6127 GCF_000703405.1 Apaloderma vittatum | reverse complement strand
CGGTCTAAAAACAAAACAGGGTCCAGCAGCCACTCACTCACACTAAGGAGCTTTGTCCCAGCTTCCTGGCTGTAACTTCCTTCCACACAGGAGTTCTGGCGAAGAAACTCTTAGACCTTCCCACCCTGTTGTGGCACCACAGAGCTTCCACCACGAGGAAGTCTGTAAAGGCTCATGCAAAATGTCTGGTTTTAATCAGAATGTGTAGGAAGAGCTAGCACAGCATAGCAAAGATGAAGCTTATTAGCTCAAGACCCAAAATAATATCTTTAATGATTCTTATTTTCTTAACGTTCTCCCTTGAGAAATTTCTCAATTATGTTTTTTTTCTTTCTTTCCTTTTTTTTTTTTTTTTTAAACCATATAAGGGCTTAGGGGAGTAAGAGCCCTTTAAGAAATATTGATATCAAAGCAAGTTGTTTGGTTTGTGGCTGAATAAAATACTGCATTATCCTGAAACTTGTGGAGCTGTCAGTACCCCAGAAGGTATTTTAGGAATTATTACTTTAAGATTTCCCAGAATTTCTCCAGGATGGAGGAGGTCAGTCAGGATAAGTTGGCTAGAGACGTTAGTGCGAAAATGTTATTTTGATTGGTCTCATGAGATCCACCTCAACTTTGTCCTTTGCTGTTGTGGGTGTTCTGCCATTCTGTGGCTGTGTGCAAATGGGAGGAAGAAAGTCCAATGGCTGGGATAACAATGATGTCTTGATGTCCTTTTTTAAGGCCACTGGAATTTAGTATGCAAGTAAGATATATAACTAATAACATGTAGTCAGTCCATTAGAACAGGATTTTCTCAGCTAGCCACTGCAGCTCACTGGTTCTAGTGAGGAAATATTGCACCGTGGAAAGAGAACAAGACTGCTTCTGGCCATTAATGCACGGAATTCTGAAGGCGTCCATCATGCCCGCTGACATCTGCATGTGTTTTCTGGGATCTACCTTGATAAATGGACCCCGTGAAATTTCCCTGCACCATTTCAAAAGTTAATGACTATATGTGTCATGACTATCCCTGCCACCGAAATTGCATTACCAGTAATGGATGAGTGTGTCAGGCTGCACCATAGGTGAATGATTTTTAGAGTGAGCAACCTTATTCTAGAGGGTGTAGAACATCAGAGTATGTGGGGAGTATCTAAGCGGGTTGTTCTAGGGTCATAGAATACCCAGTGCTTGGGTACAGAGTTCAGAGACAGAGGTTCATCAGGTGTGTTACTGAGTATCTGCTGCTTTGCATGTATGAGATGAGAATGTGGTCCCTGTTTGGAAGATCTTGCCTAGATACTCCCCTGTCACCCACCTCTAGATGTGTGATTTGGTCCCTTGGAATGCAGAGTTCTGCTCAAGCACAGTTTTGCTTTTTGTCGCGTGCGTTGGTTTGTAATCTGAAGTGACTTCTTGCTTTGTACGCTAAAAATACCTGTAGCCTCAAGGTGTGCAGGTGTTCCAGGTACCGTTCTCATTGTCCCTGCCTGCTGGCTGGTAGGGTGCCAAAACAGCAGGTGACTTATGCTGTAACCCATAACTCTTGCATTATAACCATCCTGAGGGTTGAGGAATCTCTTTAGCATTGCCAGTGAGCCACTGAGCTTTTCTTCTAGCAAAGCTTGATCTTTATGTGTTAACGCAACAGCATGACCTTGTAACTCCTGCAGCATGACTGAATTGGTAGAAAATCTTTAGTCTGCTGCTCTTGTGTCCCTTTCTTTGCTGATACCTGCTTCTGAGCTATGCAGTTTCTATTTTCCTACTCCTTTAAAAAAAATTTCAATTCATAATATTAACAAGAAGGGAATATCCAAGAGCTATTTCTCTACCACTAGGGCAAAGTAGAAGCAGTATGTTAATTAGGTATTTTTTGCTGGGAAAAAGCTCCAATAAGCTTCTAAAAGTTTGGCTCCAAGGGAGATTTGACCTTTGTGCTTTAGGATGACTACAGCAGCTAAACCTTGTGACAATCCCAGTAGCGGTTTAATTTTTTCTGTTCTCTTGATGAGGTGCAATTTCTAGAGAGAAGGTTGAGGCGTAGTGTTTGCCCCAGAAAATTTTTCTGACTCTGTATGTGAACTGTTGGCTGATAAACTTTGGCATATTCGTTAATTACACAATTTTGATGGCAAACCAATTTCACTTGATCACTGCCTGGATCAATGGAAAAGAATTACTGCTTCTTCATTTCATGTTTAAATAAAGCAAAGGTTTGAATAAGGGCTCACAAATGTGGCAAACTGCTGTTAAGGGGTGTCATGTTGTGCCACGCTGTTGACAGAAGTTCTTAAAAAGGATGCAATTATAGTGGCAGAAATGGGATTTTATGATTAAATTCTTCTGTTTGTGTGTGGTTCACCGCTACACCAGTATGAAGCTGAAGTCTGGTAACAGAAATAGCTATCAGTATTTCATTGTTACAGGAAATGTTTTTTTTTTTCGTTTTTAGTTTTTTGTAGAAACATTAAATCGTTCTGAACAGATTTATGACTCTCATATTTCTTCTGTGAACGTTCTTGTGGCAGCAATATGGTCTCAACACAGTGTTAATGTGACCTTATTGGAAAAAAGAAAAACACACTTGCAGACTGACGGTAAAGAAGTGAAAAATACTTCTGACATCCATGGGGGGAGTGGAAATCCAAAAAACTTCATAACAAATGCAGCCCCTGCACTGTTTTCCCTCCTTCTCTTTTCCTTACACTTGAGCTCCTTTTTCAGGGGCAAATCTAGACCAAGGAAGAAAGAGAAAGGTATTGAGAGAGTCAATTTATCTTTTGGATAATCTTTTTAGTTATTATGATTATTTATACATTTTAGCTGAAACCTGCATCAACTAATTTGCAGTTTTCCTCACACTAGCTGATTTTGAATACATATATAGCTTGGAGAAGGAGAAGCAAAAGATAATCATTAATTTGTCCATGAAGAATGGCCTAGATATGTAAGCTCCCGTTTCGAATTCTCCATTGGAGTAACTTCTCAACAAATGACAAAATTGTTCAGACATGCATGAATTCAGATGGATGGTTCTTCTATCAATCTGCCTGTGCCTTGCTGAGATGAAGTATTATAAAAAATAAAATAAAATGGTACTATCTGCACCGATTATTTTAATTAGGAACTTTCTATTGATTTTGCTAAGACGTTCTGTCATCTAGAAGAAACTTGGGCTCCTCATTTGACAAATATGAACACAGTGTTAAAGGAAAAGAAACCACTCCACTGATGTGGATATGCTTCCAGTTATCTGCCAACACTGAAAAATTGAGCCAAAATTATCACAACAGCACTTTTTTTTTCTTTCTTTTTTTCCTAAAGCAATTACTGTGAAAACTCTTCTTGGTATAATAAGTATCATCCCTGTTTCAGAGATGGAGGGGAAAAAAAATATAGCAAAATCTAACCATGGGCAGAAAACAAACGTCAAAAATGAGGAAGAAAAAAAAATGAGTATTTTGGTTCCCCAACCAGAACAGTGCTTGTTCCTTGATCACATAGTTTGGACCTCCTTGAATAAAGTTACAAAATTGTGATTTAGTTCTGTTGTGCCAACTTCTGCTCTTACTTCACTTTCTTAAAAATATCTCCTACTGTAAACAGTTTGGGGACATGTGAAAGACCTATGTCCTCTTTGTCAGTGTTAAATGAGGGTCTTACGAGAAGAAGTACGCAGCATTTCACAGGGGAAAATGCACATTTTCATAGAGTTTAGTAATTCTGTTAATCTATAATAATCTATATAATTCTATATAACATGTGTTATATCTATATAATAATTATATAATAAAATCTATATAATTGTTTTAATCTGTAAGTGTTAAGCTGCTAGTATCTTGATTGCTGCCTTCATCATCTGCCTTAAATACTTTGGTAGGGATGTAGAGGTCAGAAGCTTCAGTGGGAGCATCCTGAGAGGAGATCTTCAGCGTTGTGAGTTCATGTTTGGACCACTCCTCATCACCAGGGTGATGATAATTTTCAGGCAGAAGCCTGTCTGAGTATTCCTACTGCAAAGCAGAGAGAAACCAATCATTACGATAGACTGTAAATCAACATGGGGAAAGTGACGACTTAATTCAATACCTGAGATAACACTACGTTGGTGTCTCCATCTTCAAACTGCTGAAAGTGCTGCTTCGGCTCTTCTGCCTGCAACTGGCAGCTAGCACATGTTTTAGGATTTTCTCAGTATATATAAGCATATCTCAGATCTCCACGTACAAGTTTGGCATTCACCTAGGATACTGAATTGGAAAAGCACCTCTAGCATGGGCTAATGGCTCATTATTTTTACCTCTGCAAAGTTTTAGTACACCTGTCCTGTACCTCACAGATTAAATATACTGTATTATGCTGTGCCCCAAACAGAAAAGCTGTGCCCCAAGGAGACTGTCATCTCTGGAGAAATCAAGAAGAAACAGGTAGGGAATAGAGAACAAGGGACCAAAGTAGTTAATTTTGGTCAGACTGATGTGGTCTTGGCAGTAGTTGAACTGTTGTCTTTGTGTATTAAACTGCATGATGTTTATAATGAACAAAAATTTTGGAAAAAAGGTCATTAATTCTACCTGGCCTTTGGTTTTCCTTATCTCTGTAGAAGCGTTTTCAATAATATTTTTCATAAGCAAAAGAAACCATTGGAGCAGGTTGCTGCAGATGCTTTTGCATCTGTCTAAAGATCATAAGTACTGCAAGGTTGCCCTTTATTCAGCTGATCTTTTGACATGAGATATGCCAATATAAATAACAATTATTATTAATACAGAAAGTAAGAAAATAATCATAGTAACTTATTAGAAGGGAAGAGCCATGTTTTATTAGCTGACAGGAGGCAATGATATTAGTCAAGGTCCACTGAAGTCGGTGCGTTAGGTCAAATCTTGGTGCCTTGCCCCAGGATCTGTCTCTCTAAATGTAAGAAGTGGCCTCAGAGGAAATGCCAGCCCTGCACTGGACAGTGTCTGAGTACGGCCGACAGGCAGTGCTTGCTTAGAACGGGGCATGTCCAGCCTGTTCCCTGCCCCTGCTTCCCGCAGAGACCTGCTCAGGAAATTCCTGAGCTACTTTGTGCTATGTGTTCTGTGCAGGGAGTGGGGATGGCTTCAAACTGCAACAGGGCAGGGTTGGACGGGACATTAGGAAAAACATTTTCCCAGCAAGAGCAGTCAGAGATTGGCACAGGCTGCCCAGGGAGGGGGTTGAGTCCCCATCCCTGGGGGTGTCTAAAGGTCGTTGAGATGTGGGGTTGGGTGATATGGTTTAGGGGTGAGCTTGGTAGAGTGGGGTTAATGGTTGGACTCGATGATCCCAGGGATCTTTTTCAGCCTGTATGAGTCTAAGATTCTATTCTATGAAAGCGCCATGAAAGGTACAAACTGAGCTGTAATCAAAGGAACAAGGGGCAGCGGGTGCAAGCTGGAGCACTGAAGGTTCCACAAAAGCATCAGGAAAAACTTTTTTTTCTCTGTGCGGGTGCCGGAGCCCTGGCCCAGGCTGCCCAGAGAGGGTGTGGAGTCTCCTGCTCTGGAGACTTTCCAACCCGCCTGGACGCATTCCTGTGGGACCTGCCCTGGGTGACCCTGCTCTGGCAGGGGGTGGCACTGGGTGATCTCCAGAGGTCCCTTCCAGCCCCCAACATTCTGTCGTTCTGTATGAGGTATTTAGTCCCTTTTCTGCCTTGGTTTTACTTTTTTTCCCAATGCTGCTCCAAGTTTCACAACGTAGTTATGCCATACAGTTGCAATAGAGATATTGTTTCTGTCAGTATAGCCCAGTTTTTGTATAATAGTCTTTAGTGAGCAAGACACCAAAAATCAGAAGGTATAAAGGAAAAATAGTGAGTTTTTTCATCAGTAATTTTCTATCTACAATTTTATAAAACCGTAAGTAGTACTCTGGAATTCAAATGTAAATTAGAGAGGTTTGTTCTTAGGTCAATATAATTTTTAATGTTGCTTGCCTACTCAAAATTGTGTTTCATACGTTGTCAAATACAGGGTGAACATTCAGTGATAGCCACTAAAGTTTGAACATTACAGAAAATCTTTTAAGAGAAGGATAAATTTTTATCACATGCTGTTTGTTCACTAGCACTATAAGGTGATGAAAAGGAAAGTTGTGAGGTTGATAA
>NW_009726494.1:0-26665 GCF_000703405.1 Apaloderma vittatum | reverse complement strand
TTCTGCCTCTTCTACCTGGCGTCCTGCTTCACCAACAAGGTGAGGGCGGGTCGTGGAGCCACCCTGTTCTCGGAGGGGGCGTGGGGGGAGGCAGAGGGAAATGCGGGGCGAGGTAAGTGCAGGGACCCAGGAGGAGGAATCACAGAATGGCATAGGCTGGAAGGCGAGTCCAACCTCCCTGTTTTTTGGGCAGGGACGCCACCGCTCGACTAGACCAGGCAACACATGGGGACCGAGCGGGAATCGAACCTGCGACCTCGGTGCTGATCATTGTTGCCAGCACCACGCTCAAAGCAGGGACGCCTCTCAACTAGATCAGGCTACTCAAGGCTCCATCCAACTTGGCCTTGAACACCTCCAGGGAGGGGGCAGCCACAACATCTCTGGGCAATTTATTCCAAAGTCTTGCCATGCTCATACTGAAGAACTTCTTCCTAAGATCCAGCCTAAATCTATTCTACTTCAACTTAAACCCATTTCCCCTTGTCCTATCACTGGACACTCTTGTAAAAAATCCCTCCCCAGCCTTCCTGTAGATTCCCTTCAGGTATTGGAAGTCAGCTGTTAGGTCCCCCCGAAGTCTTCTCTTTTCCAGGCTGAACAATCCCAGCTCCCGCAGCCTGTCCTCGTAGCAGAGGTGCTTCAGCCCCTGGATCATCCTTGTGGCCTGCTCTGAACATGCTCCAACAGATCTATGAGGAGGAGGAGGAAGGATGGTGCCCTCTGCCTGCCCTGCCCTGCTCAGGAAGAGCAGGAGGAGAGCCACTCCACGAGTGAAAAAGAAAAAAAGACCAAAACCAAACCCTGGCATTTCAGCTCAGAATCCCAGCACCATCCACCCCGGTGCGCGCTCAGAGCTGTGAAGGTGGCTGTCTGCTACCGCCATCGTGTTCCTCTGCATGTGACACCTTTCCCTTAGCACAATGCACAGGTTTCGATGCTGGCACATCGAGGAGAGTAAAAGGGTTGACGTATTATTCACATTGATGAGGTGTTGGTTACACAGACAGAAATGATGCTGCTTTGAAAGCACCTGTGATGCTGAATATGTTTTGTTATTGAGTGTCTTATCAACCACAGTCATTCCCAAAAGAAGATCTGCTAACTGGAACAATAGTACCAAGTATCCGAGGGAAAAATGTGAAATATTCAAAGTGTTACAGCAGTAGTGAACCAAGTACTAGCTTTCATGGACACTTTGACAATTTAATTAACATGTGAATTAAGGACACAAAGTCTCTTTTCTGTTGTGCAACTCAATTGCCTGTTGGAATTGCTGAAATGTCTACACAGAAGTAGGCTGAAGATGACAACGTGAATAAAATTGTGGAGTTTAAACGTAGTTTGGAGTAGTTTGTTCACTCTGAGAGGTGGAGAAGATAGAGTAATCCCTCCTTACTGACCTATTTATTAGAGAGAGTGTCTGTGTTTCTGGAGCAGATTTTTGAAAAAAAAATTATGTTTTTGAAACAACTAGGGTATGGATTTCCAGAGGGACAGTTAGAGAAGAGAAGCATTTTGGAGGTGTAAATGAAATCTTCTCAGCATTTGCCCCTTGGTTTCTCTTCCAAGGTACAAGAAATAGGCTAAAGGCCAGATGCGAAACAGTTTGTAGAGAGAGATAATACACTCGATTTGACACACTACTAGGAGGAGTGATTAGTTAAACAGAAAGAGGCCAGAAGAGCTGCCAGATTGCATCACATGCTGAAAAAAGTACTTGGCTTAATTATACTTGAGAGGAAGTTGGAAGGACTTTGACGTAATGCCTCCATTTTCAAGCCTGAATGTAGGTTTTAGTGTAATAAAGTTAAAAATAACCAGTTGTTGCAGGTGATATGTAAATACAAATGGAAGTATAGATATATGCAGATATATCGTCCCGATTTAAAACCTCTGTGGCAGTTCTGACAAGTGTATATGTAAATATGAGCCACTGTGAATCAACATGCCTTGTCTCTCTGTGCTGATGTCAGCTTCTTAGTGACACCCCACACACATAAAAACTGGACCTTGCAAAATGCTCAGCAGTTTCCTCTCTGTTGAAAGCTTACAGCTTCTGCTAGCTCCTGGAAAGAATGGCAGATGCCTTTCCTTTCCTCTGAGGAACCTTCAGTCATTCTCCTTTGCAGAAATAGTATTTATATACTTCATTATGGGAAGCTGTTAGATCCTGATAAGCATATCAAAAGGCAAATCTTTCTGCCTCATGTTTGCTTATATATATGTAGTGGGAAAAGGCACTAGCATCCACATGTGCAGACCCTGACAAAGCATGCTAAAGCAGTGATACAGAGGCTTTCCTTTTCTCCCCCATGTATTACATTTCCAAAGGGCTTTATGGACTGCTTATTATTTTACACACAATGTTGTGTAACCAGAATGTTAGGTCTGTAGGATGAGTTAATCAACAGGAGACAATTATGTTATTTGTCTTGACTCTGCCAGAGATTGCCTCTGTGGTGTAATATGGTTTTAATTGACAAGTGCTTGTGCTTTTTGCTCCTGTTAATCCTTTTCCCGTACAGTGTAGTGCATGGAGCCTGCTCAGAGAGTGAAAGAGTAAGACAGAAGCTGGCCTCCTGTCCATCGTTCAGTGTGTCCGCTCACTTTAGTGTCTGTTACCTTCCACAGTGACTGGGGCAGCATCCAGCAGTTCTGTCACGGGAAGAGAAATTGCTAAAAATATTTTTTTTGTCTTATTATTTTTCTTTATTTTGTTTCAAACTTTTTGTGTTTCTGTTGCTCTCGTGATTATTTGTTAATGTTGCATTGCTCTAGGTGTGTGTTGTCCATTAATTTGGTATTTGTTTTCCAGTATGTCCTGTCTGTCCTGAAATTTACCTACCCTACCCTTTTTCAAGGGTAAGTACCATTTTAAGAATACAGTTGTTTGAAAAATTACTTGAATCAGTAAATATCCTTCTGTTCCATGCTAAAGCTAATTGTAGAACCTCTTGTCATTACTGGCTTTTGCTGTCTAGAAAACATACTTCTTCATGAAGCCTTAGTAAAGCATGCGTTAATGTATCTCAGTTAATTTTTAAACATCATGATCGTGATGTAATTAAGATATATAGACTCCATTTTAGACTCTCATTTTGCTGAAAGTCTTAGGCTTCAGCACAGAAAATAGTAATTATAGTACAGCCTTCTGCCTTTGGAAATGGCACTCATGGATAATGTGCAGTGGTGGTGTATTTTTTCACCATGCTAGTGAAAACCAACCTAAAACCCACCTTCAGGCATACACAAATACCATATTGCTTATTTTCATGCATAGCCATTGTTGTAATTCTGCATTACAAGTCACTATCATATCTTAATGACTGTAAAAAATTCAGTCTTTTTCAAGTATCCATATATATCATCAGTGCTGTTAATAATTTGTGAAACATTTAGTGAAGATCTGGAGTCTTAGGGTCAAGACTTCACACATTTGTTCTTTTGAGATAATAGTAAAATCTACATACACCAGATATCTGTAAATCCTTTACTGCTGCTTACTATGACATATTTTTGCCTAACTTGCTGCCCTAGGACTGCAATCAACTCTAGCTATAGTTGTCTTGGGAATCTCCATTTTCTTTGACTGTACTCAGCTCTAGTAAATATGCAACAAATGTTTTCTTCAGTTCTGACACACACACACACGGGCACACACACACACACACACACATGGACTGTCTCTTGGACAAGGCTTATATGGGGAAAAGGTTTTGGGCAATATATGTAAAATACAGATGTGGTAAATCAACAGTAAAAAAACGTATTTCAGTGGCAAGCAACTCCCTTGTACAGTCTGTGTCACTACAGCTATTTCCTTTTTCTATTATTTGGAAATGCATCTCAACATCTTAATGTATTTCCCTAAGTTCTGGCTTTTAAAGGTGTCCTTTTCTGCAAAGTTATTAAGTGGTTCAGATGCACTTTCATTTAGAGTGATGACAGATGAGCAGAAGAGGAAAAGAATGTTATTCTCAGATCATGCTGTTACTGTTGTCATTGTTTCTGTTCCCTATATAATCTGAGACTATTTTGTGTAGTGCTGAGCATCTGAAACTCTTACTAACTTCAAATTCTGTCCTTAAAACCTGAGACAAGAGGAAATTCTTCACGATAAAGTTGATGGGAATTCACCGCTGACTTGGAATAGAGCATGACCACGCCTGTAGCAAACGTCAGGATTACCTGGCTTTTAAGCTCTTGTACGCTCACATCTAAAAAAAAAAAGTGAAATGAGCTGAGATAGTAGCATTAAATATTCATCATATCCATGGGGACAGTGAGCTTGCTCTTCTCTGACACCGTCCAAGTGTATGTAATACCGCATAGAGTGGATAGTTATTTATTTGTGCATGTGTGAGAGAGATTTAAAATAATTGCTTAAATGTATTGCAGTCATAGAATCATAGAATGATTTGGGTTGGAAAGGCCTCAAAGATCATCTAGTTCCAATCCACGTGCCGTGGCAGGGACATCTCCCGCTAGACCAGGTTGCTTAATGCTCCATCCAGCCTGGCCTTGAACACTTCCAGGGATGGAGCATCCACAGCTTCTCTGGGCAACCTGTGCCAGTGCCTCACCTCCCTCATGTTAAGGAACTTCTTCCTTAGATTTAGTCTAAACCTACACCCTTCCAGCTTCCATGCGTTAGCCCCTGTCCTATCACTACAGGCCCTTGTAAAAAGTCCCTCCCCAGCCTTCTTGTAGGCCCCCTTCAGGTACTGGAAGGCTGCTATAACGGCTCCCCAGACCCTTCTCTTGCCCAGGCTGAACACGCCTAACTCTCTCAGGCTGTCCTCGTAGGAGAGGTGCTCCAGCCCTTGACCATCTTGGTAGCCCTCCTCTGGACTCACTCCAACAGCTCCATGTCTTTCTTGTGTTGGGGGCTCCAGAGCTGGATGCAATATTCCGGGTGGGGTCTCACAAGGGCAGAGTAGAGGGGCAGAATCCCCCCCCTCGACCTGCTGGTCACTCATCTCTTGATGCATCCCAGAATACGGGTGGCTTTCTGGACTGCAGGCGCGCACTGTTGGCTCATGTTGAACTTATCGTCCACCAACACACCCAAGTTCTTCTCCCCAGGACTGCCCTCAATCCACTCATTGCCCAGCCTGTATCTGTGCTTGGGATTGCCTCAGCTCAGGTGCAGGACCCTACACTTGGCCTTGTTAAACTTTGTGAGGTTGGCCTGTGCCCACATCTCAAGCCCATCAAGGTCCTTCTGGATGGCATCCCTGCCCTCCAGTGTGTCAGCGGCACCACACAACTTTGTGTCATTGGCAGACTTGCTGAGGGTGCACTCGATGTCACTGTCCATGTCACCAACAAAGATGTTAGGTACCAGTCCCAGTGCTGATCCTTGAGAGACACCACTTGTCGCTGGTCTCCACTTGGACACTGAGCCATTGACCGCAACTCTTTGAGTGCAATCTTCCAGCCAGTTCCTTATCCACTGAGTGATCCATCCATCAAATCTGTGTCTTTCCAACTTGGAGACCAAGATGTTGTGTGGGACAGTGTCAAAGGCCTTGCACAAGTCCAGGTAGATGCCATCAGTTGCTCTTCCCTTGACAATTGATTCTGTTACTCCAGTGAACGGGAATAATAGATAAAACCACTTCTATACCTGTTTACAGACGTTAATGTGATTTAATGTTTTAGTACAATATCTCTGAACTGTGTTAGATAGTCAAGGATTTTCACCCAAGACATGAAACACTTTTCTGAAAATGGGAAGAAGGAGGTTAATCACTTATTCTGAAGCTTAAAACAAATTCAGTGTGCATCACTACTAATTTTAAGTCATCTGCGAGCATTTCTAATGCCTTGCGTACTATTTTCATGATAGAGTAAGGAAAGCCTTTATGGTAAGGATATGTCATTAGTTAAGTCGGTGCAGAATGTATATAACTGTCTTAGACTTTTTCAATGAGGAAACCTCAGTATTGTGGCTTGTACGCAAGATTATCTGGCTGTAAAGATGTTTTCTCTGGAGACTCTGAATCAGAGGCTCATGCAGCATAATGACATTATTGTTGATGACACTTCACTTGCCACACAAGGTGTAGTGGGGATGGGAAAGCAATCTGCATTTGGGGGAATTTGTAGTCTAAGCCCAGCATGAATAACCACGGGAAGTCTCAGAGCCAATGTTTGAAACTGTTAGGACTATGCACGTCATCCTTGCGCTTACTACTTCAGCTGAAGAGAGTATTTGAATCCTGAAATCATGTTGATTTGTTTTAACAATAACAGTTCATGTATGAAAAGATGTTAATCTCATCACAAACCTTGCCTCACTTGCATCTTCAGATCATTATGCCTGTAACATCGCTATAATTATTGTAAAACTTGCGTGGGAAGAGATGATAAAATGGGGATTCAGTAACATGACTAAGGTAATTGTGGTGGATGATAATTTACAAAACATTCGAAACAGAATGGTGGAAGAAACAGAGTACTAGAAAATTTGGAGGAAATGACGGCCCACAAAAATGGAAGATTCAAAGAGGAATAGTGACATCCGTGGAAACCTAGAGATAACGATACATAACTGGAGTCATGTGTGTGCTGTGAGAAATTGCATAGATCCTAAGGTTGTGCTCCATGTGGTTAAAAGGACGAACAATTCAGAGGTGCCATTTTCTTTCTGTTTTAGGTGGCAGACATTAGTGGGTGCACTTCTGCTTCATGTCTCCTGGAAGCTGGGCTGGGTGGAGATAAACTTGTGTTCAAGGTACTGTGATGTTTTCAGTATCTGGTAAACACCTATTTTCTGTAGTTGGGTTATGACATAGTTAAGTCAGCTGTGGAAGTTACTGACTTGCTAAAATATAAGTCGGTGTGTGTGTGTGTTCTGCTTCAGAGGTGTAGGAGAGATCTTGTGTTTTAGTCTAATGAATGTTCAATGACACACACTTCAAATGATTACTGGTATAAAATGAATTCAATTTAACCTTGATAACACAATGAAAAGATCATAGCCATTAGTGAACACTATAAGGATAATTTATCCAACCACCTATCCACATCTGGATTATTTTATAGTATTATAAGAGAAACCTTAGTGATGTTTTAGATAAGAGCATTGACACACCCTTCCCCAAAAGCTCAGTGCAGTGAAGTCCACAAATGTAATCTCCTTTCTTGAAGAAGTGTGTCCCATAAATGGGAATCATTCACCCTTACCTTACTCTAGCATTTACAGTCGCACAGCAAGAGCAGCCATTGCAGTACAGGGTTGGTGTAATAAACTCCAAATTAAAAGGTGCTTTGCAGATGAAGATCATCTGCTTGAACTGAGTGTGATGACAACTCAGACAGTCATCCCTCACACTGTACTGTGCTCACGTGGATCCATTCCGTGGTATGTGGCGTATCTTTTTTTTATTTCATAAAATGTAATAATTTAGAAGATGTATCCTCCCAGCAACTGTGGAATCTCCATCTCTGGAGGTATTCAAAACTGCACTGAACAATGCCCTGAGTAATGTGACATGACTCTGAAGCTGGGGAGCATTGGACTAGATGACTGCCAGAGTTCCCTTCTAACTGTAGGGCTTTTTCAGGGATTCTGTATTAGCAAATGACAACTGATTAATTTTCTGTTTAGGATTTAAACAGTTGGCTTGCAATACTGAATTGCCTGATTTGGAATGACATCCCGCGTGCGTGTCAAAGGAACCAGACTAAGTTCTGTTTTCGTGTCCATGCAAGTGATTATATCACTACTGAAACTTGAGTCAAGTTTGCTGTAAATAGAAACAGAGTTTAACTTCCTACTTTTTATCATACTATTCTAACTATCCTATCTTTTATGATGTAGATGAAGTGAGAATACTGGTGTAAAAGCTGTCAGTTATATTGGTAGAGGCAGGATTAGGGTCCAAACCTTGCTTTAGTGGCAGTTACTGATAAATATATTATTGTCAAGTTTATATTGTTCATTCAGTTTTTGTCTTCACAGAACAGTCTAAAGTTCAGCTTTTCATAACTAGATGGTTACTTTTGCTTTAAATCGTGAAATTTAAGAAGTTGAATCTTTTTTTCTATCTCAGAAAAGATATTTGCTTTTTTTCCAAACTTGGCAGACAGCAAATACTGGTCAGGAACAATTTTCTGCTTTTGAAGAGGATTTTTTTTCCTAAGAAAAGTTTTGGTGAAGAATTACTTCATGTTTTGACTTGACACCACTAGATGTCAGCACACTATAGGAAAAGTGGTTAAAACATATCTTGAGAAACCTCTTCATTGGTTTAGCTAATACAGAATGCCTTTTCTAGAATAGACTGAATGAAATGACCAGGATTAATTGACATGCTTTGGCTGTAATTCAGCCAATTACTTAAGCACGAGTTGAAATCTGTTGTTCCTCAGAAGAATTAGGCACATGCTTTAATGCTTTGCTGAACTGGACTTGTAGCATGTACCTCCTGTCTTAAAAAAAAACCCCACAAAACAACAAGAAAACCCCAAACCCAAACAACCAAAAAACTCCCCAACAAGCAAACATAATATTTCAAAGCTTCTGTCTACCACTTCCTCTCAAGCTCCTTCCCCCTCCAAAGGTCAGGACATTTCCCCCATCTTAGAGAGTAATGATCTCTGAATCTGTCTGGTGATTTGGGTGGGGTTTTTTGTGTGTATGTGTAGGATACTTAAGAATGCCGTATGCAGTCGCCAGCCTTGTCGTGCTTCGGATAATAAACTGCTTCCCATTTGTTTGTATATTTCCAAAAAGCCTCAGTATTTCTGGCGTGTGGAATGATCTCATGCTTGTGAGCCTGTTCACGTTATCCCAAAGTGTCTCAGCAGAATTATTTTATTACATAGAGACCATCACCCTTTGTCTCACGTCAGGAATACTAGCTTCACAATAAAGACCAAATAAAGACATAATACTCAGAGAAGTTTGTCTTAGATTCTGTGGATAGCCTGCTTTTCTTCTGCTTTTCCTCCAGTACTCCCAACTGTAAGAGGCTCTGTCACCATCCTCATTCCTTCTAAAGGGTGAATGGTGACTGTCTGCAAAACTTATATCCAAAGCAAGGGCTCTGTGGAGTGCAGAAGAATATGCATAATGCTTCCAGTGCTGCCGTCTGCCACCCAGCTTCTGCCTGACCCTTGTAGGCACCTAAGTCCTAAGGCATTTCTCATAGCACTGTTTTTTCCCCACAGCCAGGCGGCAGCTCAGAGCCTTGTGTAAACCAAAGCTCCAAAGCACGATTTAGGGGAAGCTACCCGTTGACTTTAGTGGGTTTTGGCTCTAGCCTTGCAACCACAAGCTCATCACTTCTTTGATGTCGCTGAGCTTTCCTGTTTTGCATGTACATCACTGTACTGGCAATGGAAGAAGTAACTAATTAGTTTACATACAGGACAGGTTGTTGGTGCTGACACGTTACATCAAACATTGATGCATTCTTTTCCGGTCCTAAAATTCCCACTTGGCATCATAAAATTCTATCCTTACGTCACAGAAAAATCACCTGAAGTCCTTTTCCGTTACACTTCACAATATTGCATTGGAGATGAAAATATATTTGGGATTCCTAGAATTTAGTGGTGGGGAACATGAAAGAGAGTTATGTTCTAAATGAAAAATTCAGTTTTCATCATGTATTCCTTTCATTTTCCCAGCCCTCCTTTCTTTTCTTCCTTCCTTCTTTCTTCCATTTGTTGCAGTTCCAATAGGGTGAGGGTATTTTTATTGGTGTCTGATGTGAACTTGTTGGTAATAAGATATCAGAGTTTTAGATCCTGGTCTTGGTGAAATTCCAGCTGAAGTCTTAAAAAAAAGTGGTTTTTATAAGAAGTGATGAAGACTGTCCCAAAAACCAGAGCAAATATTTATGCCAGTGGAAGGATGAAAGATTACTCTATTTACATTACCCTGGGATTTTGATTTAAAAAAAAAAAAAGAAAATGTGATGTTTAGGTTTTTTTCCCTTGTCTGTGGTTTCATGAATCCTTGAGCATGTTTTGTCTCCATTCAGACTTCTGATTTCATAGTTTAGTGGTCTGTTTTTCTTGTGTTCCATGAAGTGTAGTAGTGTAGCGGTACCTATAACTCTGTTTTAATTCCTGCACGCTGGTTTGAAATGTAATCCAGGTTAAGGAACTACATTTTGTTTTGAGAACCAGCATTATTCACTAACACTTTCTTGACTTGAACTGAAAGCTTGGAAAGACTGAATGGAGGTGGCAGTGTCTTCAGTCCTGGGAAGTCTTTGGATCAGGCATTTAGATCACTGCTTCTCCTATTCTGCATTGCTCATAACCTTGCAGTGTTCTCTCTGAAATTTACCACCTACCTGATCTCTTTTTCCTCTTGAGAACTAAGATCAAAAAAGGAAAAGTGCAAATTCTGAAGCCCCTTCTCAGAATTGAAACCTGACCCTACTGCAGTAACCACAGCTGGAAAAAAAAATCAAATCAGTCTGTGATGACTTCATTCCTCCATTAGCTGTCAAACTGCCTCTAGGAGTTTGGCTTAGTCAAAGGAGCAACATAGGAAATCTCAAGAGACAGGCTCCCACAGAGACAATCTGATCTTTAGGAAGAATGTCTTTGTAAATCTGGCTGTGAAATAAATGTGTGGGTGGGCAAGTGTATTTGTACATAGTGAAAATGTGTGCTGTCTGTGCAAGTACACCATTTTATGTCTTCATTTGTAAAGTTTTCTTCCTTTTAGAGCACATCAAGGAAATAGGTCGAAATTTCTCTCCCCTAAAACCAGCAGGAGTAACTGCTATGAAACAAACAAATTTGCAAGGAGAGGAGCCAGGGGAAGAGGAAAAGAAAGAAAATATATCTGCAGGTAGCTCCCATCTGGGGTTAGATAAAGTCATTAATTTCTGTCTCGGACTTCTTTACTACATGGGAGGAATACTGAACAATCAGACAATGAATTTAATATGGACATCTTTGAAATACATGTGCATATATACATACTATTATATTCCTTGCAAGTAGCTCTTGCTGACTGTATGTAAACAGAATGTGGTGAAGTAATGGGATTTTAATTGTTTTCACAGGTCTGAAATCCTGTCATGGCTTCCTGCTTCAGTACTGTTTGTTGGCATTATTTATGCCGGCTCCAGGGCACTGTCTAGATTGGTAAGAAATGCACAAGTACAAGTCAGTTCTTCATTACCTCCACTTTACGAGCAAAGAACTTTCTCTTCATACAATGTGTTTAATACTGTTCCTGAGTTGGGGGGAAAGAAGGGAGGAGGGGTTTAACTAATACATACATTGTTAATGGTGCTAGAATAGCTGTCCAATCTTATGAAGTGTAGAGCAGTGTCAAAAAGTGCTTCTGCGGCAGTCCAGAGCACTCAGCATCTCTCCAGTGTACTCGGTGTTTTGCAGAACAAATCCTCAGTCACCTAAATTGCGCTAATAGGGGAGAAATTGAAGAATTTACTATCTGTAACTTTGCAAAAGGGGGAAAGGGGCACTGGGATTTGTGGAAAGTCCTTCCAGGAACAGGATGAAGACCATTTCAGTGAGAGGCTTTTGGTGCTTTACATGATTGGGAAAAAAAAAAATTGAAAATTGGAAAGAGATTATGGGAAGGGTTAGATTAATCAGTTTTGTGATCCATTTGAATCACAATAACCTGCCAAATGTTTAGGGGATATCAAATCTGCTTTCATTAAAGCTGAAGGCTTTAATGTCTTTCTTAAAAAAAACAACAAAAACCCACAAAACGGTGACATGAATTTTTAAAAAACAATATTTTACTGGTGTTATGCAGCCTACGAGGCCAGATTCTGCACTAATGTCTTTCTGCTTTCTGTCAATGCATCTTAATCTCATTCCAGAGCCAGCTCGTTCCTGCCAGCTCCTAAACCCCAAGAAGGATCAAAAGGAAATTTTTCACAAGATTCTGCTTATAGCGATCCCTTGAACATAGAATCATAGAATCCATTGGGCTGGAAGGGACCTTTAAAGGTCATCTAATCCAAGCCCTCTGCACTAAACAGGGACGTCTTTAACTGGGTCAGACTGTTCAGAGCCCCATCACACCTGACCTGGAATGTCTCCAGGGATGATGCCTCCACCTCTCCAGGCAACCTGTTCCAGTGTTTCACCACCCTCATTGTAAAAAATTTCTTCCTTATATCCAGTCTAAATCTACGCTCTTGTGGTGTAAAACTGTTACCCCTTGTCCTGTTAGAGCAGGCCTTGCTAAAAAGATTGCTTCCATCTTTTTTATAGGTTCCCATTAAGTACTGGCAGGCTGCTGTAAGGTCTCGCTGGAGCCTTCTCTTCTCCAGACTGAACAACCCCAACTCTCTCAGCCTATTTTCATCGGAGACATGTTCCAGCCTTCTGATTATTTTTATTGGCTGTCCTCTGGGCCTGCTCCAACAGGTCCATCCAAGTGGAGAGGGCAGAAAAGGATAGGAGGTCCCTGTCCTCATCTCAGGCCCAAGTGACCTTCAGAAAGCACAGAGGTGTACTCGGAAGCCTCATCCATGCCTCCGCATTAGCTCTGTCTTGGGGTGTTTGCATTTACTTCCTCTTGGTTCCCTGTCAAAGCAAGTTCCACTGGGCTTCCCTGGTGAACACTGGGCAAAGATCCCGAAGGAGAGTCCTGCCTAGAAACAGCAATAAAGCCTTGACAGCAGTATCTTTTTTGCCTGCTTATCTGCTATTTCTTCTTACTTCCTAATCATCCCATAAGTTGTGTTGTTGTTTCCCTCCTGCTCTGGTCAGTCAAGAGTGAGATGCACTGGAGTGGCAAAGGGGCTGCGAGTGGTTTTGATTTGTATCCCAAACCTTTCTTAAGGAGCATCTCCCATTTCTGAATGGCTTTGTGTTGTAAATGAATGGAGATCTAGAGGCCTACATCTGTGGCCATTTTAGGAGGAAAGACAAAAGGACACGTAGTGTTAGGTCGTATTTACTAGGTATATTTTAATTAAGTGGGTTTATTCCTAAAGCAGAAATTACATTTGCTTTTTTAATCAAAGCCCATTTTCATCACTCCTGTATATGGGCAGAGCTACAATCTTAATCTGTGTCCCTCTCCCTGAAGGAGCTGAAAGTCTGCCCTGTCCAGGACTTCAGGGCTGGAACTGGAGGAGAGCTGCTTAGCTCTGGGCTGTGATTCATTAACAGAAGTATGCAGAGCTGGGAGGGTGGGTTTGTACAGAGTTTATTCACCCTGCCTGCCCAACCAGTAAACCTTTCCTTTCCTAAGTATTAAGCCCACTTACAAATTTACGAAGAGCTCACATCAAAGACAATAGACATATGGAGAAGGTTAACTGGGCTAGGCAGACTGGAGACGTTTTTGGCTCCAAAACACATTTGGGAGAGCCAAAAGCAGGGGAGAGGAAAGAAAAACCCAATAAATTGGCTTCACAAAAGGAAGAATGTAAATTCTACTGTCAAGTTGCCCTGTGCATAGATATTTCTTTTATTTCCTATTATTGTGTCAGGCTCAGGATGCTTATATTAGGTACTTCTGGTTTTATGTTCTCAGTTGTCCAGCAACAGGATTGAGAGTTGGTTTTCAGAACTGGGCTAACAACTTCCTGCTGGTTGTGTCTGTGTGATTTTTCATTCCTTGCTAATTTAGAGGTGTTAAAAGTTATCTTGGTCTAACTGTTGTGTTTATGGATCCACCCAACTTGTCATTATGACTAAAAATGTTTAATTAGCGAGACTTACAGAGCTTTATGAAACAAAAGTCCAGAAAAACTGATTTCTGAATACAAAGTAAAATTTCAGAGTTGTTTGTTGCTTGTATCGCCTGATACTTAAGAGGCATGGACATTGCTGAGAAATTAACTCATTCTCTACTCATGTGATTTAAATACTATACATAAGCGGGGAAATGCAGCTTCCTAAAACTGCCTTAGTGTTGAGATTATCTTAATCAGAGCAGATAATTGTTTCTATTTCAACTGTCTGAGAGACTATGAATCTGATTTTGGGGAAGTGTTATGAACCACTATTTCTGGTTGGATTTGCCTGGGGCAATGGGTGTTTGATTCATTATTGTTATCATTGGGGTTTGTTTCTTAATGATTTCATATTGGGATGGTGTCCAGATACCTCAGTGGGTATTATTTCAACATCATTTGTGTATGAACTGCTACATTTCTGCACTAATTTTGGGCAGCTCTTCCTAGCAATAACTGATAGCAATCACCTAAAATCATCTTGCCCGGAATTCTGTTGCTAGGACTTACACTGTATTCTTAGTACCGGGAGACAGAGATGGGAAAACTGATTAGAACTGTTTACTATGAAGGCTGCAGATATTTTAACTGAGAGGCAAAACTAGAGGCAGAAACTCGGAGCAAATCTCACCAGGGAAGCTGTATAGAAGCAAACAGACTGAGCCCTTGAAAGTGGGAGAAGAAGCAAGCAAGGTCTGCATTTAAAGCTGCTCATGTCACATAATAGTGATTGGAATGGGTCTAAGTCTCTCTTAGATGTGGTGTGAGTTTACAGCTTAAAAACCAAACCCAAACCCGCAAACATGGGGGAAAGCTGTCCCTAAGAGGAGTGCCCTTTCCTGTGTGTGTGACTGTTCTGGATTGATTTGGGTGTTTTTGTTCTTTCCCAATGGCAGCCAATTCCAGTGTTCCTCACTGTGCACAGCGCAGCTGAAGTTATAACCTGTGGGTTCCAGAAGTTTGTGCAGAAAGAGGTAATTCATCTATTGGTACACTCCAGGTACCTCCTGTGATAAAATTGACCTGTAAAAAGACACTTGATTTCTTTTAATATGGGCATTAGGGCTATGTGCTTTTCTAGTCTCTCTGTGATGGCTAGTCATTAATGAGAACCAGAGAGAGCTTTGCTGTTGACAGGTATCTATTATTGATGTTTTCATTTCCCCTTTAGTTGATTAAACACTGTAAATATGTATCGACAGTTTGATCTGCATTCTTAAGACTGGCTTGGTCCTCGTTGTTTTTTCCTTTGAAAATTAGTATTGCCTTTCTTTCATGCCCCATGTTAAGAATTGTTGTTTGAGCTGAGACGAGGGAGGACTGGGTCCTTAGATCCTACCAGTGTAATGTATCTAGTATTTGATATATTGTATGATTATAGACAGATGACATCTCCACACAAAATGCAGAAAAAATTGTGCATTTTTGGATTTGTTTTGGGTGCTTGCGAATCTTTCCCAAGACCAGGAGAGTAATTCTTGCTCCCTTTAGTAAGAGCTGTATTGTTTTTCACAAACTGTATGAGAGATCCCTTTTTCTGGGCTCTGAAATACTTTTCTAATTTACTAGAGAGCTGCTGTGTGAAGTAACACTGGGAAATCATTCATCACAGAGTTTTTTCTACAGTGGCCCCTGGCTTGCTGTGGAAGGGACCTTCCATTCGTTATCTCTGTGATGTATATAAAAGACAAATAAACAGCTCACGTTTGCTACTTCTGGAAAACTGAAGAAGTCACTAAGGTTATGCCTAAGGGACATAGCAGTGTGTACCATGGCATGTCCCTGTGGCATTGCCCTCTGATTAGTATCCCTGTTAAGTAATTAATATTTTCTTTCTAGCTCGCATGTTTATGTCTCCTCCCTTGGAAAGCAAAAGCACTATGGACAAGGATAACGCAAGCACAGGTCTTGCTGGGGAGGTTCTGGAGAATAATTTCAGACCAAAGAATTGAGAAACTCTCATGAGTTTAGACCAAGGCTAATTTGGCTGGAGTAGTACCTAATTAATTAAGAATACCCAGTATTTGAGTACATGCAATACGTAGTTACTGCATAGTTTAAGTTTGAGGGCTGGGTATGAAGTTCACGTCTGGTTTTAGATTTACCTGCTAGTAAGTAATCTGAAAATAAAAAACAAGTTGAAGTAGGCTAATCTGTAGTCCTAGTACCTTTTTTCAAAATAAATTTGGTAAGCAATGCTCAAACATAATGGGCTGTCAAGTGTTGCTCACTGGATTTTTAATGTGTTTGGTGCAGTAAGATTAGCTCTCATCACTTTCCCATTTTTGAAAGGAGAAAGCAATATCTCACCTTTTTAATTTTAACTTTTTTCATCATATTTTCTTTTTTGCAGCAGACCTCTCATCTGAAAGTCTGTAGGTAAGCTTTTAAAACTGCCTTGATTCAGATTCAAACTTATTTTGGCTCCAGCTTCTGTATTTGCTTCAGATAATGGCACCAAAACAATAAAGAATGTAAGGCACATTCCCGTGGGCAGTGAGGCTAAATTGCAACATAAGAGTAATTAAATATTTTTTAAATATATTTTTCTTTTTGTTTTTTAACAATTGCTTAAATAGAGGCTTTTTTTGTCCTTATGAAAATAAAAAAAAAGCCAGAAGGCCAGTCCTCCTGAATAGCAAAACAGTGCTTGGAAAGGAGATAGACATCAAGTTTGAAGTTCCAGTGGGTGATCTTAAACAGTAAGAGAAAGATAATTAATGTGATATAAAATAGCTAAAAATGCCTTTTCTAGAAGAGAAAAGGTGAGTGATATCCAGTTATGCTAGAATCATTCATATTAAGCTCATTACCCTCATTGCCCCTAGTTGTTTAGGCTTCAAAAAGGAGATAGAAAGAGACAAAGAGAATTCGGCCAGTGGTGTAATAAAAGCTTCATTCTTCCCCCCCATCCCCTTGAAGAATGCATATTTGCTGTCCTTCACATTCTGTAATCTTTTAGTTGTACTTAGACTGGATAATGTTGCGTTATGATTTATTGTACATAGAGGCGCCACTTTCCTAATTTCTTCGTGTTTTTTTCCATTATCGGACTTACTGTGGCCTTGTTTTCACCACTGGGTTGTTCTCAAGGATAGCAAGTTTTTTATCTTTATTCTGTCTTTTTCTATGCCCTTAGAGAACTGGAAAATAAGCTGCAGAAGCAAATGTTTGTTATTAATAGCGGCAGTCCACACAAATTCTACACCGGTGTATTCAGTGTAGCCTGTAGAAATACGGACTCAGCCACAGGTTATGAATTTATTTAGTCCAGGTCAGTGGACCAGGGGAGGACGTGTGTTGTCCTAAAGGCATTTCTAGTGTAATATCACTCACTCCCACTTTGCACTGTGTTCTGGAGCCACACCATAAATTTTAAAGGAGTTACCTCTGCCGAAACTGTCGTAATAGGCAGTTCTCCGTAACGAAACAACTTTTTGGTAGGTGTTCACGCAATTGTTTGATTTTGGCTTTCTGAAGCAGCTTAGGGAAGTTGCATGGCAAGTGAAGAGTAATATTCCCTACCAAAAAACGTGTTTTCATCACTGCTGAGATGTTTTGTGCTGCTTCTCTTCTCATACAATTTTGCTGTGTACAAGTTATGAAGAATGCATGATGTAAAACTTAATTTTGGGGACATAAATTACTTTTTAAATATGGAATAAAAATTGAACAAATTAAATGTCAGGGTAAAACGGAGTGAAATTGCCTGTACATTGCTAGGAGTACAAAGCCAGGTTATGAGCTTTTTGGTCTTGTTTGTTGTTTTTTTTTCTCTTCTTCACAGTGTCCTGTTCCTCCTGGTAGCAGCAGTGTGCCTTCCTTTATGCGACACAGAGGTGAGCTCTGCTTTGGAAAGCCACTGTAGTTAGACCTTGGTGTCTGACATCTCATGAGCATATGAGGGATGCAGCTTTTACTTTCAAGCTAGAGTGAGATTCCTGTGAAGGAATTGTAGATGTGGCAAATTGCTGTGTGGTAGTCCAGTTGATTTTAATGTGTTTCCATCATGGTAAAACCTCTTTGGTGCAGGTGGTGGCTAGGAGAACCATGGTTTTACTTCTTATAGAGCTTAGAGCAGAATATTTAGGTTTGAATTAATTTCACATACTTTCAGGAGGTTCCTAAATTAGCTTTATAATCACTCTACATGCTTTCTGTAGCTATTGGAGAAAGAAAGGAGGTACCTCCAGAGAGTGCTGTTCCTTGGAGGTGCTTTTTTTTTTTGGAAGGCTGCTTCCGTGTTTTAGATACATGAGGTCAGGTGGGATGAATCTAGTAACTTGTCTGGATGCGTCTGATGAAATGTCGCCATCAGAAGTGTTTCACCTGTGTTGACTCCCTTCGTAGTCCACGGCGCAGAGCAGGAAGTTCTGGTGTATAATTCATCTCCCTTGAAAACAGGCATCTAAAAATATGCCAGGTGAACTCCTCTCAGAAATGTGTATTTTTCCCCAGTGACTGTGAAGAGAAGCCTGCCTTGCTCAGAGGCAGGTGTTTGTTTAAAGCTCTCTTTGGGATACTCTTTGGTTAGTGAGAGCCTTGGGGAGAGAGACTGCTTAGCTGCTGCAGGGGCTGAGAGGGGAAAGGAGACAAGACAACAACCTTAATGACGTTCCTCTGATCCTCTTGCTCCTCCCTAACTGACAATATAAGTCTAAATGTTCTCAGGTTGTTTAAAATGTTGTACGTATCTGAAAGGAATAGAGCTATCCTCACCAAAACTAGCTGAAAGCCTGGGTAACTGGCTTATGCCAGGTCTCTAAGCAGGACAGGAAAAGTTTTAGTCCTCCTAGTTTTCTTCAGTCATCTTCTTTTTCATTGTAGCATAGCTCCCATTCCTTGTACTTGCTTTGTGAAGCTAACTACAGGGAAATAGTGATACTTGTGTTTACATGAACGTGCATTTATTTATGTAGATATTCTTTATTGCAGTTTGACCCAAATGGTTATTTATGGGCTCTAATCCACTTGATCTGTGTTGGTAAGTCAGTTTCTTTTCAAAAAAGAATTAGGAAGAATAAATGTGTCTGAGAAGCAAATCAACTTTATTATGAAGTTACTGATATTTAAACTTCTCGATATAAGAAACATTTGGAAAGAATGATGTAGCTCCGTAAAGATAAGAAAGTGTGTTCCTTTTATAGCTTTTATTTTGGAAACAACAGAATAAACTAGATCTTGCAGTCACTTAACAGTGGATGAGAAAATGTATGTCAAATTTTAATTAGTATTAGGCTTTCATGGGAGTTTTTTATGGTTGCCTACTAAGAGGCACTTCTTTCTGAGGGGAGAAGAAACATCAAAAAGCCCCAAGCAGTAACTTGTAGTTGGAGCACACACTGATTTTATTTTAAAGCTGACAAAATATTCTAAAGTATCACGAAATATGTTCCCAGAAGAAAGATGTTGAAATGTTGGGGTTTTTTATGCAATCATACATGCTTTAAAAAAAAAAACAAAAAACAATAAATTGTATGACCTGTCAGGTCTTTTTCAGGCTAAACATTGATTTGGATAAATCACAGTTCTTCTCTGAAAAGCTAGAAACAGCCAGACCCAGAAAATCTTAAGAAAAGAAGAATAGTAATTTTTAACTAGGAGATTTGTGTCTTTTGGGGCATTAGGCTGGATAAGAAGGGACTTATATTTGGTTCTTAGCTGTCCTGTAGACTTAATGAGTGACTCATTCATATGCTAAGTCTTGTCTGCAAATTTAGGATGATTCCCTCTTCATTTTGTCTATTTATACTGTAACATTTTCAGGGCAGAGTTTATGTATTGTATGTATTTGTGTCTAGGAAGGTCTAGAGATCTTACTGGAAAATGTTGTTAACATAAAAATAAGAAATAATGTGTTTTATTTTTCCTTTAGGAAATGTTATAGGGTAAACATTTGCTCATTTCGATAAAATATAAAGCTAAGGATTTTTCACGTCAAATACCTGTTTTCTGTAACGAGTGATGTTATTGCATTCTTAAAGCCTCATTTGTAGAGCACTGCTAGGCCACGGAGGTGCAAAGCTGCTTGAAAAGTCTACGGGAGACCTCTTCTGTGTGCTTGAAAAGTGCAGGAAGTGCTAACATAATGTTTATGCTCAAAATACAGCTTCTTTACGTTTCTCTTGTTTTTGAGAGAAAGTTGTTGATGTGACTGTTGGTGGGGTTTTTTTTGTGTAATTATATTTCCTATCAACTAACACAGAATAAAGATGCTACAAAACCAGGCAAACACAAACTTATCATGCCGTTAATTAAGACTGCATTAGGGAAAGGATATATGTTCTAGCCTTCAGCTTGACTAACGGAGGCAGAATTGAGGATATCTATTACGTAGTGTTCTACTGGATTTGCTTTTTATGTTCTGGTGGTCTTTATGAATCAGAAAAAAACACCGTAAAGCCTTGAAGAAAAGGTCTGAAAAAACAAGAGCCTGAACCTCTATTGTTCCTTCCTTGTGAGTGCTTAAAGCTTTTCCCAGAATAGAAATGGGAGCTAACCAAGAGATGGGTAGGTCAAGAATGTAGAGAACATGGAGACTCTAGAGCTGAGAGAAACAGGAAAGACAGCTCAGAGTCAACAGCTATAGGGGTCTACATAGATGAACACATCATATAAGTTACCCCAAAAATGGGATGAGCTGAAGAACCCATTCTGCAAGACATACACACTTGCTTCATAGTTGCTGTGGCCCTGAGCTAGAAGTTGTCTATTCTTCAGCAGCACTATTAGAAATGCATATCGTGACAGTGCTCTGCAATGATAACACTTTGAAAACCATTAATTTGAAGGGATAAGTTCATTTTACTCATAGTGTGGGCATCCTTTGTGCCATGTTGCTAAACTAATTCAGAAGGGTTTCACGTCTGCTGGTTGCTTGTCAGAGTGTTTGCATGTTATGGCAATTACACATGTAATTTCAATTACAGGGGCTTACAAAGTATTTCACAAGTTATGGAAACCTAGCTCTTTAAGGTAATATGTTTTCATATTCTTTTAAAAATAAAGATATTGCTATCAAAGAGGGTTAGAGACACATCTGTGTAGTAGCCAGGTAAACTGTCGGGTTCTCTGCGTTATCAGCATGAGCTGGGCCACTCTTGGTTAATCATTAATGACTTCTCTTGCAAGAGCAGCCTTATTGTTGGTAACAATAGCATGTGGTTGTTGATAGTTATACTGCTAACTTGAACACTGAATTAGTTTTAAACAGTGTATTATCAAAGAGTGATGACTCAGGCTGGAAGAAGAACCTCTAATTACTGTTACAGGCATTAAGTGGAAATGTTAGCGTGTGTCAGCCTTGAACTCTACGTGGTTTGAATCTGTCAGTATCTGCCATTGTGACAGTCTCAAAAGTGTTCAGCTGCTGGTGTGTCTTGCCATAGGACTGGAATGGCTGAGAACCTTGAAACCTTGCACTAATCCAATGTGCATGTTGGAACTTCAGCCAGACAATAATTGTTTTCAAAGCAGGTGGCATTACATGTTCCCAGTGTTCATAATCTTCAGTTGTCTGTACGTATGAAGATGAGTATGTTGCCACCGCATACTATATGTGCGTACATAATGCATGTGTGTGTAGAATATGGAAGAGATGCCATCCAGAAGGACCTTGACAGGCTTGAGAAATGGGCCAGTGCAAACTGCTTGAGCTTCAACAAGTCAAAACACAAGGTCTTGCACCTGGGTTGGGCTACTCCCAGACATAAATACAAACTGGGCACAGAGTGGGTTGAGAGTAGCCCTGAAGAGAAGGTTTGGAGGGTATTGATAGACGAGAAGCTCAGCATGAGCCGGCACCGTGCTCATGCAGCCCAACCCTGTCCTGGGATGCGTTAAGAAGAGTGTGACCAGCAGATCAAGAGAGGTGATTCTCCTCCTTTACTCTGCTCTTGTGAGGCCCCACCTCGAATACTGCGTCCAGTTCTGGTATCCCCACCACAAGGGGAACATAGATCTGTTGGAACATGATAGACGAGAAGCTCAGCATGAGCCGGCACCGTGCTCATGCAGCCCAACCCTGTCCTGGGATGCGTTAAGAAGAGTGTGACCAGCAGATCAAGAGAGGTGATTCTCCTCCTTTACTCTGCTCTTGTGAGGCCCCACCTCGAATACTGCGTCCAGTTCTGGTATCCCCACCACAAGGGGAACATAGATCTGTTGGAACAAGGCCAGAGGAGGGCCACAAAGATGATCCAGGGGCTGGAGCACCTCTGCTATGAGGACAGGCTGCAGGAGCTGGGATTGTTCAGTCTAGAAGAGAAGACTCTGGGGGAACCTTATAACTGCCTTCCAATACCTGAAGGGAACCTATAGGAAGGCTCTTTTACAAGAGTGTCCACTGATAGAACAAGGAGTAGTAGGTTTAAACTGAAGGAGAACAGGTTTACATTGGATGTTAGGAAGAAATTCTTCAGTACGAGGGTGGCAAGACTCTGGAATAGATTGCCCAGAGAGGTTGTGACTGCCCCCTCCCTGGAGATGTTCAAGAGCAGGCTGGATGAGGCCTTCAGCAACCTGGTCTAATTAAGGGCATCCCTGCCCATGGCAGGGAGGTTGGATTAGATGATCTTTAAGGTCCCTTCCAACCTAAGACATTCCATGATTCTATTTAAAACCCTTTTCTCACCTCTTTTTAAAGGGTCCAAATTTTAGTCAAGTCTCACTTTATATTCTCTTTGAGACCCTCACTGACATAATAACAACAGAAATGATGTGCAAATGATATCTAAATTAATATGTTGATTCATATATTGATATTATAATATGAATAGATAATGTCTACAATGTATATAATTATAATTATAATATTCAGTAATTATAGCATTCTGTCATTATACAATATTAAGTAATATTAAGTAATATACAGTAATACTACTTAATATACTGATCTCTTATGCCAAATGAACTGCATTACTAAAATAACACCTTTTCTTTCCCTTCTCTCCTAGTGATCTGGACCAACAGTACATCAACTATGTATTCAGGTAAAATGAATAATCCTTTCATACACCATAGCTGGTTTTATGTGGTATATGTTTTCATTTTCAACCGTGGCTCATTTAGGAAACTCAAGGTACCACTACTTAAATATATTTATTTAGTAGGACTTTCATTGAAAGAACAGTGCTAAGCTGAATGACTTAGCAGCTGATTTTTTTTTGGCTCCGGTTATAGGTGGACATGCCAGTATAGCCCTGGGGAGGTAGCAAGGTATTAATTATGAATTTTTTAATCACAATGTGCATAAGTGATCTATCATTTCCAGAAATAATATTTACAGAGTAACTCCTTGGCAATACCCCACTTCAGAAAGTAAAACTTGTACAAAATTGCCAGAAGGGGAGGTAGTGATTACAAAAGTACAATGTGCAAAGAACCTGAGTGGTAACTGAGTGCTGTTACTAGGATTGAGTAAGTCAGACTTTCAGTTGTTTTTCTGATTTGAAGATATGAAAGTGGCTTATTGTTTTGTAGTTAGTGAAAGAGCCTGCATTTTTTATTTTAAAAAAAAAGTAAATTATTTCCTCAAAGAGCCATATAAGCCAGAACATTAGGGGTGCATGGCTTCCACTAGATTTTTGTTAGGCTTTATTTGAAGTAAAGCACATAGAGACTTCACTACTTTCTCCTCCATCCATAATCACATTTTGTATATGTTGACCTCTTTTCTTGGAATGGTAGCTGAAATTTTATGGGAATGCCATGGAGTACAGATACTAAGTTCTAAGAAGGGGTGGTCAAAAGGAATGAAGTCCGTAGATTAGTTTGGGTAGAAGCAGAATGGAGAGCAGAAGTTAGGAATAAACATAAGAAAAGCGAAGTTATACTTGTTCATTTGGTTAGATAGATGCATGTTCTTGTATGACCACATTAAAGAGCCTTGATAGGAACACATGAGGAACAGCAGTGTAGTGACTTCACTTAAATTCCTGTTTATCTTGTGAGCACCATCAGCATGATAATACTGTGTATCTCTTTCTTCCATGCTTCAATCAAATCTCCTATTTTGATAAATAAGTAGTGCAGGCCTCTGATTTTGCATTTGTATGATTCCTCTGCCTATTCACCAGGGTCCCATGTGCTAACAATATCCAAATATCAGTTTCCTTGAAGAATGTTCTTTTTTAAGTCGGTTGTTGCTTTTCATCTACTATGAAGTGCAAAGAAAATAAATTTTAGTTGTGTTTATTGAAACTGTTTTGAAGACTTAGTCACAGAACTTGCAAATATGCTGCTATGTGCAGAGATAACCCATGAAGTCTTGAATGAGCTGCAGCTATTTGTATTGAAGGGAGAATCATGAAACAAGCAGTAAAATAATTGATTTTTCATTTGTCATCTGCCTTATATCATCTGAGCCTGAACCTTTAAATTCAGATTTTGGCTCAAGTCTTAATTTTGCAGCTTTGATTGGAAAGTCACAGCTAGGTTCCCCGCTGTGTTAGTTGTTGGTATCCTTTGACGTCCGTGAAGTTGTGTCCAGCAGAGAGCAGGAGTTCCATGTTACAGGGGAAGTATGATTATTGATTTAGAGGCTTTTGAAAGGCAGGGACTTCTTGCTAAGGAACTTGGAGGTACAGTGGTATATATTTAAAAACAAAACAAAGCAAAAACCAAACAATAATGGAGTAGTGCAAATTGGAAGATGGCTTTTTCTTTAGCATCTGCTTAAAGCAAAAACGTTATGAAAGCTCACAAAGATTTTCATCATTAAGGGGCTTAAAGGTCAATGTAGTTTGTGAGATGATTGTGCAAAGCAATTGCTGAAAAACAGGTGGCTTAGAGGAGGTAGAACACCGGATGCTTATTTATTTGGCTTGGGTCTGTGGATATTTATGTCTGTGTTTATATTTCTGTGTATTAGTGAAGCTTGCATTCTATAGCGTTTTGACCTCATCTTGTCTAAGGAAAACAAACAGCGCTATGGACAATGGGATAAGTGACATCTGATTTCCTTTAAAGTTCTGTTCTAATAGCTGCTGATGTTTGAAAGACTGTGAAATTTGGCAGAAGCTCTCTGCTTGTTTGCAACCTCCATGACATGCTGCTGCACAAGGAACTGGCAAGTGGTCTTTGCAAGACCTCTAGGCATGTAGTTATCCTGGAGATAACTATCGCTCCCTAAATCTGGATGAAGCCGGTCAGTATGTTTGAGAGCTTTGTAGAGCTACGTGTGTATGTGCACACAGAGCTTTATTGCACAAGATTAGTTTATCTAGAAAAGAATCAAAAGTATTTTTAAATCACACTCAACAGAGGACATTTCACTCTAATCATTCTCTGAATAGACACTTAGTCCTCACTGACAGTTCCGGATCAGAATTACTGTAAACGTGTGCTTATCTCTGCCAGAGGGTGCCCAGCACTAAATCTGGTGATTTAGCAGACATGAAGGTATTTGCTGCTTCCTCTCCTCGGGGCTTCACAAGGGCTGTTTTGGCCATCATAGGATCCCAATTCCACCTCCAGAGCAGGGCAGTCTAGTATGCACCGGTGGTCTAGTCTGTATGCGTGTGATTCTATGATTTATGAAGGATTTACTGGTGTGGTATCAGTGCAAATATCTCCTCTTATCAATAGGCCTTTATAGCTCCTTATTTCTAACCGAGATCAGACAGCTGACATACGGCTGTGTGGGGAAAAGAAAGCAGCTGTAACACAGCCAGATAGTGGTTAGAATCATAGAAGTATTTAGGTTGGAAAAGACCTTTAAGATCATTCAGTCTTCAGTCCAACTGTAAACCTAATGTTACTAAGTCCACCACTGAACCATGTTCCTAAGCACTATGTCTACACGTCTTTTAAATACCTGTGGAGATGGTGGCACTTCCCTGGGCAGCCTGTTCCGGTGGTTGATAACCCTTTTGGAAGAAATGTTTGCTAATATGTAGGACAATATAGGAAAATACATGGGTTTATTGCAATAGAGGCTATTCAAAATGTTTGTGTTGGGTGTGAAAGCAGTTGTACTCTGAGTGTAAAGACTGCCTGGACAGAGCAGATTAAAAGTTCTGCCCCAAGCCACTGGATGTTAGAATGTACCAACATGTTAAATTAAAATAAGTATGAATATATATTTAGATTAAAAATAAACATTAACTGTATCGACTCTGTTGGACACTTTCAGAGGGGCAGCTGAAACTGCCAAACTTTCCTAAAAGATGCAGTCCCTACGTGGCACACGCTGGTTCTTGTTTTAAAATCTGGAACAATTTGTGAGGGGAGAACATCTTAAGCAAATGTCATAGAGGGTTAAGGGTTGGAAGGGACCTCAAAAGATCATTTAGTCCAGCCTCCCTGCCAGAGCAGGATCACCTACAGTAGACCACACAGGAACGCATCCAGGCGGGTTTTGAATATCTCCAGAGAAGGAGACTCCACAACCTCTCTGGGCAGCCTGTTCTAGTGCTCTGTCACCCTCACAGTGAAGAAGATTTTCCTAATATTTTTTGGAACCTCCTCTGTTCCAGCTTGTACCCATTGCCCCTTGTCCTGTCATTGGATGTTGCTGAAAAGAGCCTGGCACCGTCCTCCTGACACTCTCCCTTGATGTATTTATAAGCATTTATGAGGTCACCCCTCAGCCTCCTCTTCTCCAAAATAAAGAGACCCAGCTCCTTCAGCCTTTCCTCAAAAGGGAGATGTTCCACTCCCTTCATCATCTTCGTGGCTCTGTGCTGAACTCTCTTAAGCAGTTCCCTGTCTCTCTTGAGCTGAGAGGCCCAGGAGCTGGACACGATATTCCAGATATGGCCTCACCAGGGCAGAGTAGAAGGTGATGAGAACCTCTCTCAACCTACTAGCTCCTCCCCTTCTAATACACCCCAGGATGCCATTGGCCTTCTTGGCCACGAGGGCACATTGCTGGCTCATGGGCATCCTGCTGTCCACTAGAAGCCCCAGGTCCCTTTCTTCTACATTTCTCTCCAGAAGGTCAGTCCCCAACCTATACT
>NW_009726493.1:131527-206280 GCF_000703405.1 Apaloderma vittatum | reverse complement strand
TGGGCTCCCCGACCCTGCCTGACTGCGCCAGCAATCCCTTCACCTTCTCCAGCCAGGAGCTGGTCAATCTCTTCGCCCCCAGCATGGGGGTGCAGGTGCCCAGTGGGAGCTCCCCCACCGCCTTCTTGTTCAGGCCCATGTCCGAGTCCCCCAACATGTTTGACTCGCCGCCCAGTCCTCAGGACTCCCTCTCAGACCAGGAGGGCTATCTGAGCAGCTCCAGCAGCAGCCACAGCGGCTCAGATTCCCCTATCCTGGACACCTCAAGACGTCTTCCCATCTTCAGCAGACTCTCCATCTCTGACGACTAATCTGGGGTTTCCTCTTGCTCCCCCCCACACCTCTATTATGATGTTAAGCTGAACTCCCCACCCTAGCCCTGTCCCCAGTAGTTCCAGCTGGATGTTAACGTGTCCACCTGCCTGCCGTAAACCCACTGGCTTAAACCGTAAGTGCCAAATTACGATGAAAAGCAATAACGTTTACAAAATTAGTGCCTTTTAACACTTTCACTGTGACTGTATTACCTCTCCAGCTGCAGAGGGCACCAGCAGCTCTTGTGCACTTCCAAATGTGCAGGAAATGTCCGGATCCAGCTCCCTCCACTGGCCACGTACTGCATCGCCCTCTCCCAGTCCCTCCCCGTCTGGCCAGTTCCCGCTAGGCTGCAGGCATGTGGGCAAGCGTTAGCATCCAGTCCTCATTTTCCCCTCTCCCTTAAAGACTAATCTTGCCTGGATCCGCTCAGGTCTGCGGGAAGAGAAAAGCTGAAAACGGACAAAGATTGTAACACGAGTGGGACTTCGACTGGGAGGAAGAAAACAAGATGAAAAGGAAAAGAAAAAAAAACAACAAAAAACAGATGGACTATGAGAGACTTGATTTTGGTGCTAAAAAGTTCCCCGTGTATTCATGTGACATCTTAAAACAAATAAAGAAATAGAGGGGGTGGGGCCGACAGAAGTCATTCCACACACACATGTTCGTGTAAACAAAGTTCCAGTAGACATAGCTTTAATGGTTTTGCTCTAGAGTACTTTAGACCTATCTTAGAGCACTCACGCCAAGCTTTTTATTATTTTTTTTTGTTTGTTTCTGGGTTTTTAATTTTGTATAACTTTTCAGAAATTGGAGAGCAAATTTTGCTTGTCACTGCACAACAATATAAAAAAGCTTATTTAACTTATCAAAACGTATTTATTGCCGAAACCTATGCTTTTTTTGTTAATTTTGTTCATATTTATCGGGATGATGAATCCATAGAATATATTCTTTTATGTTTAAATTATGATCTTCCATATTAATCTTAAGATTGTGAAGTGTCTTTTTTTCCTTTTTTCCCCACAGTTTAATATATTATACTACAATGACATTTTTTGTAACTTTACACTTTTTTGGTTATTTTATTTTAAAAAATGAAAAATTAATTTAAAAAAATGCAAAAACTTGTGTTTGGATTATTTATTTTAGAATTTCCCCTGCCCTTTTTTTTTTTTTTTTTTGTGTTGGACTGCAAATTGAGTTAATGTGCTTCCTTGCCTTTCCTCTTCTCCTTTTCCCCTCCCTGGGTCTTGCCTACCTGGGCTTTAGAATGTACATACCTGAGCTCTGTTGCGAGACAGCGCAGAAGGAAGACTTTTTCTTCCTCTTTTTGTATCGATTCTTCAAGGAGAAAAGCCTTGGGCTTAAAGTGCCTATCTGAAGACATTCCAAATACAGTTTGTCTTTGCGTTTCTGTATTCCAAGTTTGGAGTTTTCCTTGCCGAGGTGAACGGGACTGGCACAAAGAGAATAATGAATGTAATTTTTTTCCTCCCCCTGTTACTGTTCACTACATTGCTTTTTTTTTCTTCCTCTTTGTGTGACTTTTATTTAAAAGAGAATCTCTTTTGTAATGACTGTTTGCAGTTTAAAATCAATAAACCCCAAGTTTTTTCAAGAAACTGACAGTGGAGCTGGTTTTACTTGCAAAAATCGAGGGGCTGGTTTTAGACAACCACTCAAACACAGGTACCTCCTTTCCTATTGGCCCTTGAGGTGCCCAGCGTGCGCTGGGGCATCCTGCCATCGTTCCTGGCTGCTTCAATGGGTCAGTCCCGCAAATGGGCAGCTGTGTGGGGCGATGGCAGCAAATGCCTGATGTGAGCTACCCTGGTGACCTCTAACCCTCTATCTCTCACGGAATCCTTCACATCTTGAGCCGCTCTTGTCTGTTCTGTTCCTGCAAACTTCTTTCTGATCGATGCAGCTTTAAAACTTTGGGTTGGCTTTTGTTCCTTGCAGCTCCTTTTTTTCCCGTCGAGGAGAGCCTGTGTGTGTTCTTTTGGTGAGGTTGCAGTGGTTCAGATTACACCAGTCTCAGGCCTGGCTCGTTAGTGGTACCATCCTGCTTTGGCAGAGTGGCTGCTTGGTGGGTGTGGGAGAGGAACGTGGACCCCCAGCAAAGTCGTGTTGTACACAGAGATCGCCTTGGTATCGCCTTCAAGCCCTCATACCCCTTGAGGTACCACTCAGCAATCTCAGAAACTTCTGAAGCCAGTGGTTTTATTTAGGGACACTTCTTTGCCAGCGCTGCTCATGGTGCGAGTCTTGTCTTCTCGCCTTTGGGCTCTCCTCGGGAGCAAGCTCCATGCTCTTCTGAAACTGTTCCAGCTCCCTTCCAAATCAGAGGTGGAATATTGCTGCCGAACCACCGATCCTTCAACTGTCTTGACATGCCTCAGTGTTCAGGAGAGACATTTCCTAACTCAAGTTGGAAAAGTTCCTGCTAAACAAAAGCTGCAGGATACCTCAAGGCTTGCACCGACGTACCTTCCCTGCTGTTGGCTTTGTGCAACGCGCTTTCTTGTGTGGTCTGGCAGTAAAGGCGAGCTGGGCGGAGGAAAGATGGTGGAAGAGGAGTGTGGCTGGTAGAAGCTGATTCCCATGAGCAGTGCAAAAGCTGCACGGGGACTTAGCTCGGCAGATGCTGGCATAAAAAGCGTGTGGGGCGGTCTGCGTGCTGATCCTTGAGAGAAGAGCCTTGGGCACAGCCCCGGTACTGCTCACCAGCCTTCAGATACCTTCTGCTGACCAAAGCCTCAGCCCTGGGCACAAAGGGGGTGGGGCCCACCTGAGAGGTGGGCTTCTGCTTGGAGGACCCACGCTCAGCTGCGGCAAGCACTCAGGCCTGCCTCCTTCCCTGCTGCTGGAAGCTGAGCCATCGGCCC
The DNA here is from genome assembly GCF_000703405.1 of Apaloderma vittatum. Classification (NCBI taxonomy): domain Eukaryota; kingdom Metazoa; phylum Chordata; class Aves; order Trogoniformes; family Trogonidae; genus Apaloderma; species Apaloderma vittatum. The sequence goes on along the minus strand of NW_009726493.1, from coordinate 203,071 downwards.
CTGAAGAGCGAGGGATGTCTGATCTGGAGAGGATCCCAAACTTCTCACAGGGGCGTGCACATGGAGCTTGAAACTGCTCACTTCCTCTCTGGACTTTCTATGCAGCTCTTCAAACAAATAGTCTTTGCCCAGTTAATAATTGATGAAAATAGCTGTATTAGTTGTGTGGTGCTATGGGTATAACTGGGAGGCCATGCTAAAAGTAGGTCTTGGCTTACGATACTTGTGTGCTTCCCTTGTCCTTCTAGTGCACTGGTTCTGGGAAGCCAGCACCATTTTTCTACTCTGAGTTTATTCATGATAAATGCTCTATCGCTCAGTGTTTTGCTTTTTGAAACTAACCTTGAGCTAGGGCACATGGAGGATAGAGGAGAGTAGAACAGGCAGCATCGGTTTACTTTCTGTAACAGTTTGTAAAAGAGAAAGTGAGCACGTAAGAGCCTCCAGCAATGCAGGCATTTGGCTGATCTGATGCCACTAGCATTCAGTTGTGCCTTGGCTATATGGCAGCAGCTAGTCTGGAGGGAACTCTTCCTTGGATTTACCATGGATGAGTTGTCCCTGCTGTTTCTTGTAGGGTTAGTGCCTGTGTCCCCTAGCAGTTCACCATGGTTGGTTACAGCCTAGCCAAGGCTCAGGTAGGTAAATAGCCTCTCCTGGCATGATGGTTTAGAGACACACCTTCCTCTGACTTGAGGGCTCCTCCATGCTCTGTCTCGTTTGCTCCTGACATACCTGGTGGCTTGGATCCCACTCTGGTACCTCCCTCTCTTCTTAATTCTTACAACAGCGGTAGGTATCCCAGCGACTGTACTGGCTGTTCCATTGCTATGGGCCAGATGTGGCTTTTGCACCAAAACATCTTCAGTTCTGCAAGTGGGGACTGTAGGAACAGAGGCTGCTTCATTTCCCAAACTTCTCTGTTTGTGAGGGCTGCAAGGTTGAATAAAATTGCTTTGTTGCTGTTGTTGCTCTTGATTTTAAAGGCAGTTGGGAACTTTACCATCCAGTTTTGGCCAGCCTTTGTTTAGCGTCACTTGTACATGGGCACAGCCAGGAGATGATGGGGTCACTGTTAGAGATTGGGAGCAAGGCAAGAGCTAGAGATCAAGTCTGCAGAGCGTGAGGATTGCAAGGGAAGCCCTGCTGTCTCAAGTCTGAAGACTTCTTAACTAATGTTGTTCGGATGCTTGGAGTCTGGTGAGCTAGGTCTGTCCCGTGAGGCTCAGGAGCCGCAGTGTTGAGGAGAAGGTCTGGACTGTGTAGCCTGCTGGATGCTATCTGATGACTGTGCCCAAGGATATGAATGAGTATTAAGATGCAGTAATACAGGCGAAAACCACAGCATGACCTTTACGCTTGCTAATTGCTGCAATTTGTGTGGCCTGCGTTGGGGAAAGCTAGCACGTGCTGGAGTCGGGAGGAAGAGGCTTTGGGGGAAGGTGCAGCGGTCAGTGTGTGGGCAAAGAGGCTCCCGCCTTTAGTGCTGGAGGTGTTGTGGGGGCAGGAGCCTGCAGACGTGTCCAGGGCTGGCACTGACACAAAAACACAGCCCCCAAACCTGCCTGGGAGGGAGGGAAGGAAGGAGGAAGGGACTTGTTCTCCTCATGCCCTACATAACAATAGGCAAACATCAAGACCTGTGGTCTTGTACCCAGCAGTGGGGCCGGGGAGACAGTTCTGCTATGGGGAGGTGGTGTGGTGAGTGACTTGGTGCTCTGGTGATGGGCAAAAGTGTGGTGATTGAACTGAAATCAAGTGAAAAAAAAATTAAGAGTGAAGAATGGTGCCTTCCTTACTTACTTGGGCCCCACAGAAGAGGAGTCAGAAGGAACTCATACAAGAAGCAGATTAAGGGGTATGAACCAGCCACAGACAGGAGGAAAACAGGAAAAGTAGTGTTGGGAAGTAGTTCAGCTGGGAGGAGGGGGTGACACCCATCACAGAGGGTCTCTCAGGGGCTGGGAACACCCGGAAGGATGCTGAGACTGGCTTGGCAGGGCAACAGGGAAGAGCCCTTGTGCTTGAGGCCAGGTCCAGCCCAAAATGTTAGAAGATGATTCTGCCTGGTGAGGTAAAATGTCCTTTGTTTGGAGACTCTGGCCTGTTAAGCAATGCCTGTTTCTCACAAAGCCAACACTTATTCCCTAGAATACTTCCAGCAAAAGGAAAAAAAAAAAAAGTTCCTCTAAGACACCCTAAACCAATACCTGCTGTGACTAAGCTCTGTGGGCAGCTCCACAGCTGATTTATATCCTCCCCCTCCAAACTGAAGGGGTGAGAGTGGAAACAGATGCCGTATTAAACCTCACCGAGGGCAGGGCACAGGGCAGCTCTGCCGTCCGTCCGTCCGTCTGTCCAGCCATGCATGCGGCAGGGCGGCCGTGGGGCAGCTGCTGCCAGGCGTAATGCCGCTTCGGGTTTCCTCGTAGGCGGAACAGACCTGCTTTTTGGCTGGTGCAGCTTCATGGGCTCGCCTGGGTTTATTATACTGCAAATGTTTTGAATTCCACATCTTAATTTCCAGAGAGGCTTTGCTTAACTTTTGCTAGTTTGTTTTTTTTTTCCCCCGATTTTTTTTTTAAATTATTTTTTTTATTACTTTAACCTCTTCTTTTTGACAGGGTTTTGTTCAAAGCTGCCTTTTTCTGAGCAGACAGAGGACTGGAGTTCTCACTGCCTGGTCTCCAGCTGCAAATTAATCTCTTTGCATAGTTTCATTTTATGTCCGCCCACTATCCCCACCACATTAACTTAGTCAACACATGGAAGTGAAATTTTTCCATGCAGGATCCTGCGGGTTGTAGGGCTGTGTGGAGCACATGACTGCCCACTCCAGAGTTTTTGTGCACCCCTGAGTGGAAGGAAGTTTCCTCATCCCCCACATATGTGAGCGGTTGTCGGTACGATGTGAAAAGTTTTAACAACTGGAGTCAGTGGAAACATTGCAGTTCAGCATTTCTCTGTGTGTCTGAAGTCTTACCACGCCAGCTGGGCAGAGGCAAAGCCGTAGGTGAGGTGTGTTTGCCGCGCCACCGGTGCCACCACACCACTGGTCGGCAGATGAGCTGTTGGATGTTTTTCAGCGGAGTTGTTCTGTCTCTGCAGGGTTTATCTCCCTTCCCAGAGAGGACAGAAAGTGCAAGCGATGACGATGCTCAGAAAGATGGATGGAGTCTGCTTGGCCTATATACTGGATGTACTTAGTTCTTCTATGTGATGCCCTTCACGCATGGGCCTGGGAGGAATTTACAGGTATCTTGGGCACTTGACAAATATAGAATCGTAGAATCACAGCATGGTTTGGGTTGGAAGGGACCTTGAAGATCGTCTAGTTAAAGCCCCCCTGCCATGGGCAGGGACACCTCCCACCAGACCAGGTTGCTCAAAGCCCCGTCCAACCTGGCCTTGAACACTGCCAGGGAGAGGCTTCCACAACTTCTCCGGGCCACATGTTCCAGTGTTTGTACCTATTCCACAGGTTTTAAAATCCTGTTAGATATACAACTGCTAAGTGAAGGGAATTGTCTGGTGGTGGCACAGTATCAGAGAAAGAGCTGCAAAAATAGTTTGGGACTCCTGATACTTTTTCTCCTGTCTTAGTCTCCAGGCAACAGCAAATATTTCTCCTGAATATTCTGGATGAGCAGATGCCAACGTTGATTCACAGGAAAAGGATGTAGCCACGCAAGCCATAGAAATGTTGTTTGGGATGGTAGCCACAGCCCCTGAGGAGATATTAAGCAATACGGAACAAACGCCAGTGAAGTTATTTCTTGAACTTCTTGCAGTGTTTGCTATAAAGAGATTTCTTAAGCAGTCTTATGTGGAAGCTGTCGTGATTTACCACAATTACAGCTGTGTGGAGATAATATACTGTGCTTCACAGCTTTGGAAATGCTGCAAGGGCTTTTGGGCACTAGCAAAGCCCTGGTTTACTAAGAAGTTACAGTGACAAGAAATGAGGGAAGATTTTGTTCAAGGCCAGCATCAGAGTATAAAAGGGGCACTTTTGCTTGGAAAAGGGCTGGCACTGATAATGTGCAAAGAAGCTTCCAGCTTATTTTCTCTCAGCCTCAGGTCTTCTGTGCGTTGTGCAAACGGCCCAATTTTCCCCATGATTAGACTTACAACTTTATCGTAGGAATGAAAAGTTGAGAGCAAACATAATTCATCCGCTCTTCAGGGTGCCCAGCCAAAAGAGCTAGGGGAGCTGCAGAAAATAATTTTCCTCTAAGTTTAGGTAACGTGGCTTTGAATTCATAGACTGAATCTGCTCACCAAGATATTTTTCCTTCTTCTGACTCTTTTCTGACCAGAAAAACACTGTCAACGTGGATGGAAACAGAACTGGCAATGTTTTCAAAACAACTGAAAGTTTGCTTCAGAAGGGAGCAGTTTGTTGCTTGAGGGCAGGCAGCTGGGGGTGGCCAGCGGTCTCGTGACGGCGGGGGAGGACCAGAGAGAGGTGGCCGTGAGGTTATCGGTGTATCCTCCAGGTTGGAAGGGACTAGTAGTGAGTCATCCAGACCTTCATTCTTAACTGTGACAGGACTGACCTTGCTATCCCCAAACCACCTCTCAGGCATAGAGAGTTGTCTAGCGATAGCCTTGAATGTCTCCAGCGCCGACGTGTCCATGGCATTTCCTCGCCAGGGAGTTTCAACACTCAGGCTGTTTTATCCTCTCTCTTTGCAGCCTCGTACTTAACCTGAATGTCTCCTCTGGAGGTTTGTAGCCGTTAACTTCATGTCTCACCCTCTTCAGTTAATGAGACCGGAGCCTGACTTCCACGTGAAGTTCCTGCACAACGGCATGTGTGGTTTCACCTCTCAGTTCTCCTGCCAGCTGCACTCTTCCCCAGCTTGTTCCCAGGGCATCTGCTTTCTCAAACCTTCCCACTCCTCTCTTCCCATGCCTGCTCAAAAAAGAGGACATCCTAAACCCACCCTGGGCTTTCATTTTCAGCCTCATTCTGTTCTCGCTCATGCCATCCTGTCTCTGGTTCTTGTGGAGGCTAATTCAATCTTCCCAGGCTAATCTGTGATGAGGGTGGGAGAAAAGCGCTGTATCAGGTTATGTTGGTTCCATTAGCAAAACGATGGGTCACAGTATTGAGCTGTCACCCAGGGCCATGCCCCATTGGTATGGGGTGTCCCAGCTCCCCTCACACAGGTGGTGGGCACCTAGTTCTTTGGATTTTATCTCCACTGGGTTGCATGTATGAATATGCATGCATAATAACCAGCTCCGATATTAGCACTGTGCTCCATGGCACCCAGGATCCTTGGGTGGTTGCCCTGTTGTCAAGCTGAAGCAGCCCAGGGCGCCCCAGCCCCCCCAGAGCCGTCAGAGGAAGCCACACTCCTGCCCTTTGGTTTTCCTTCCTGAAGGAGAGATGCTCATCCCTATCCCCAGGGAACATAACCTTTGAAACATGAGTTGATTTGTTTCCACTTATCATTATCTTGGTTTACATAAATTATGGTGCTTAACAGTGGTCATAAAATCATCTGGCCTTAAAAAAATTTCAGCTGTAGAGTTTGGCCCCATGACCTCCATGATCTGCTTGTTTCCAACAGACAAACATGCAGCAGGAAAAGAAGCAGTCCCTTCTTATCTGTCACAAGCTTTCATCTCTCTTTTGTATCAGCAGTTGGTTTGCCTGGTTTCCTAGTATTGGTCAGTTTAGAAAAATACAGTAAGCCTTTCACCGTGTGTTGCTTCACTGTTCTCGATAGCTCCGTCAAGTTATTTAAATCAACTCAATCATCCAGTGTCCCTCACCAGCAGCCACCACACCACTAATGTTTTAGAGTCAAGTTCTGCCCTGAACTGCTTCTGAAAAGAAGGCTCCTTGGCAAAATAGTGACGGTCCCCTTTCAGGGATGTTGGATCACCTCTAGGTCTACTGCAAGTAAAATATTTTCTTTACCATCCATTTCACCTGGATGCTAAAAGGCAAGGCTGGCTGGCTTTATGAATCTCTCTTGATCTGTTTTTAGGATTTCAGCCATGAGAATCTGGTTTCCAACTGTGGTAAAGAAAGGGGACATATTAGGTGCCTAGTATATCCAAGGGAAAAAAAAAAAAGCAATAAAATCTTGTTTTAACTGCTAGAACCAGAAAATAAATACCCATAAGAAGTGGATAAGCTGCACAACCAGCACTATCAGATAGACACTTTTCCAGCAGTGCTGCCTGTATTTTATTTCTCTCAGCAAGCTGGGTGGGACGATGAAGATTCTTGGGTCCTTCTTACTCTTGACTCCAAGAGGGAGGGGTAACCTGCAGTGCTGTTTCCTATCATGTCACTTGTTTATTGTCCATAAAAAAACTTCACCCTTTGGGTCATGCTATTTATTTCCTCCAGCAATCTTTATAAGAGGTCTTATGAAAATTGGTCTAAAACGATAGTTGACCCACAGCATGCTTACTAGGTCACCTTTATCTGCTCTTCCACTAATTTTTTTTCTTATTCAATGTGTGACTGTGTCACCACAAGCAACATGATCAGCAATCAAAATCACTTGGGCTGATAAGACCATAACCCCGTGTCCCACAGCAGCTGAGCCTTGATCACCCCAGCAAAGTGAACAGAGTAGGGTGTGAGGTGAAGGTGGATGACGTCAGCGGGCGTGAGACAGGGTTTTTGGTTCAGTTCACATACGAAAGCACTCTTGATGCTTTCTTTGTGGAACTGCAGGCTTCCTATGGCTTTGCGTCCCTCATCCTCTGCAGAGTGTCATGGTTCAAGCTGGCTGGAACAAAAAAACCACACAGTCTTCAGCTCACTCTTCCCCACACCCTCATTTCCACGGTGATGTTCACGGAGAAAATTCAACTAAAAAGGATCAAGGGTTTGAGATTAAGGACAGGGAGGGTAACAATCTACCGTTTAAGACGACGGGTAAAGAACCAGAGTGACTTGGGGAGAAAAACATAGATTTAATTCACCAAGTAGGAGAGTGAGAGGAATACATCAACAAATATGACCTGATCTTGAATACACTCTGCCCGCCCTCCCCCCTCCCATCTTCCCAGCTATCTCCTCCCCCCAACAGTGTAAGGAAGGCAGGGGGTGGGGGGGTTGGTCCATCTGGCCATTACTCATTGTCCATGGCAGCTCCTCCTTGAGAAGAGGGCTCCTCACAGTCTCTCCTTCCTGCCCCGTGGTGCCCACCTCACAGGAGGCAACCCTCCTCCTCCGCGGGATTCCCTCAGGGCCATGGATCTTTTCGGGCACGTCCCCTGCTGAAGCTTGGTCTCTCTCCCCTCTCACATGGGGCTCTGCATGTACTGACGCATCCTGGACATTCTCCCCACTGTTGATTCCCTCAGCTGTCAAGCAATCACCTTCCTGCCATCTCAGCCACCACAGGCTTCAGGGAAAGGTCCTGCTCCAGGAGCCTGCTCCCTCTCCTTCTCCTCTGGGACTCATCTGCCCCTCTTTCTTCTCAAGGCGACATTCCTTTGTTCTCCTCTCACCTCCCCCTCTTCCAACAGGAAAAAACTCCCCAAAATTAAAGACAAGACAGCTCAAAACAAGACAGAACCGAAAGAGAGAACAATGGGGTAGCCTCTTAAATACCTTGATCATAGAAGCCTTGATTGGCTTGGCCCTGGCCAGAGGCAGGTCCAACTCCTACCTTGGGGTAGGGGAGGCTCTCAAATTTTCACGAGTCTACCCCCACTTTTACAAAAAACCCCACCAGACCCAAACCCATGACACAAGGCTAGGACCTCATATCCTTCGTGTGCTAAAAAAGCTCATAACGAGTTGCTTTCTCAAAGGCCTGAAGAAGTTCAAAGGGTATGCTGAGATCATCTCCTTTGGGGGATGGAGAAAACCCAACGCCCTTGCATTGCTGTAAGCACCGTCCTACCCAACCTCTCCTCACCGCTAAGGCTGCCGGCTCATACCGCTCTCCCAGACAGCACAGATCATGCCTTTGCCAGGTCAGGATTTTGCTGCCACATTAACACATAAGCACTGTACTTCCCCACTGGGTCCTAGAGGATTTATTTAAGTAGTAAAACAGGCTCTTTCTTCGTTAAAAACCCCGTAGACAGTCAGGTTCAAGATGATGATTTTTATAATTAGGATGTAGAAAAAGTACATAATTCCCCTTTTTCCCATACATAGAGATTAACTGTGAAAAGGCCAGGTCTGGCAGAAGTGTGGATTACTTCAATTTTTGCATGTCTGGTCTGTGTGGTCCCACTGGTAGGGTTAGGATTGCCATCACTCTCTCCCACAGGGTGACTGAGATCCAGCCTGATCCCCTGCTCCACCTGAGTGAAGTATAAGAAGTAAGCAAGAAAGTTCAATGCTAAAAATCCAGTCCAGCTCCAGGTAAAGGCAATGTACAAACTCCTTTTCAGTGCTCTCTGACACACAGAACTGGTCCTGAACTGTTATCATTTGGTCCACTAGTAAAACAAATCATAATGTACTGTACAAAGTAAACCAGGAAGAGAGGAAGAAACCGCAATTCAGAACTGAGCATCTGAGCAGCGTGAAAACAAGTGCTGCTCGGGGCTGGACCCTTCAAATCTAGCCAAGGGTCCCTAGTTCACAGGCTGTGCCTGATTTCAGGTGCTTCCCAAATGTAGTGAGGGAGTCCTAGGGGAGGGACCAAAAAAAAAACTGCTTCAGAAACTGACTGTACTTCATCCAGCTCTGAACAGCTGTTTTGGCTCCTGCTTTTATCCACTTTGTAACAGGTTAAATAAAATTTAAAATAAAAAAAAAAGATAGTGGAATTGAGATCATAAAAAGAAACAAAAAGGCCCCAACAGGCAAGATGTTGATAGAGGAATTGGATTTTTGAACCCTGGTGCTGTTTGGCTTTTTGGGTTGTCAGCAAATCTGCTGCATGCTGAGCATGGAGAACAGGGTGGTGGAAATACCTACGAAGCGGCGAGAGCCTTATCAAGACACTGTACCAGGAAATGCACTGCTTTCTTGGCTACTGCATGCACGATGGTATGGTTAAACCCAATAGCATGCCTCATCACAACATGTGCCTTATCGACCTCACTATCTGATGACAACAGCAGCCCTCAGGAGACCAGACTGACATCATCCAAAACCTCAGTACTTGAGAGCAAAGGCTGAAGTATGTAGCTACAAGTTGTGCTTGACTGTGTTGATCTGTTTGTACCAAACTTGCACACACACTTTGCTAGAGGAAAAGGAATATAAAAATCAAGCTCAAACAACCTTTTCAGAATTTTCTTGCAGGCTATCACGCGATTTAGCAAACAAATGTGGCAAACAGAGGAGGTTTTTGTGTCCTTAGCAAATGGAAAAAGTCTGCTCCAAAGCTTTCTGCACTTCTGAGGGGGTGGGGGGGAAAGCCCAAACCAAAACACTGTCACTGCTTGGAGGCGAGAAACCTTGAAGTGCCACCGGTGGTGAAGTACGGAGTCCCATTCCCAGCTGACCCAGCTGTAGTTGTACGTGGCTGTGAGGTTTGGGTTCACCCCATGCCGGAGAGAGGAGCCAGCTGTTGACCCAGCTCAGCTCTGAATCTCCACTTCCTAAGCTTTCACAATCTTCTTGTTTGGTTGCCGCTGGTTCACTGTGGCAAAGCACGCTGGCTCTGGTATCCTGGCCTCCTTTCTCTCATTTAAGATGAGGGGAATTTCTGCAGTCACAAAAATAAGAAGCAGAAAATAGAGTAGGCTTTTCTTGTGTCACATTCACCAGACTGCTCTGGTTTTAATTTGCTCTCCCTGTCCTGGGTTCTTCAAAACACCTTCTCTCATTGACGTCAGCATAGATTTGCCACACCCCACTTATTTCAGACCTGGATAGCACCGTGGAAAAAGATCACCAGCTTTTTGGAGCTGCCACTTCATGTCTTAGACGAAAGACAATCATATGGGGCCATATACATTCAGGAACTGCCTTTTGTATTTGTGCAGCACCTAGCACAAGTGAGCCTGCTCAGTTTACTGTACTACAAAATTGTTCTTTAAGAAAAGCCCTGCTTTTAGGGTTTGGATTTTGGTTTTTTTAATTGCAGCATAAGCTTTCAGAGGGAAATGAAGCCGGATTTAAATGCTGAATACATGCATAGCAACAAGAGGAGAGCCATCCACCACATGGATGCTAAGTGTCCTTTTACAGCCCTCATTCAGACCCAGCACTCACCTCCCGAGGCAATGCATGGCCTGCTGGGCTGTGACCCCTGGGCAAGGCAGAGAAGCACCTTCCCTGCTCTCTCCCCCACCTTCCCCACTCTGTGCTCTGGAATATTTTGAGATGTCCACATCAGTCGCACAGATTTGGGAAACTGGAGAGGGTGGGCTGGGGAGGGACGTCGGGAGTTGGGAGCTACCAGGAAGGCCGAGGTGTCTGCTTATGCCACATCCCCTCCTCCTGCACAGAAAGAGAGGTGGCGCAGGGACTCTGTCCCCCAGGACCTGCGCTGTACCCCTTCATCTCCATGAATCTGCCAGAACAAAGGGAATCCCCCGAGAGAACCACTGATCAAAGCTGATGTGTCTGGTGGACGCTTGTTTGATAACCTCTCCCCCTGCCCCACATGCAGCGCAGGAGGCAGGAGAAGTTCTGGTCTGAGGAGCTGCAAGCAGGGCACGGCCTTGAAGGCCCATGTTTGCTGGCTTCCAGAAGCATTGTTTGCCTTCCAGGACATCCTCGCCTCCCTGCACTCATAAACTCCTGGTTCCTCACCCTCCCCTTGCTCCTGCCCGTCTCCTCCCCGTGGTGGGGACAGCGTGACTGACCAGCCAGGTTGCAAGTGAGAGCAGCTTCAGCAACTCGTAAGGGTTTTGTTGTTGTCGTCCTGATGTGCAGCAGGCTGGGGGTACATGCACAGGAATTACCCAGCGTATGTCTGCTTTTTGCGTGCTCCTGAATACAGGTATAACGTATAAGTTAGCTGAAGCTTGTCAGAGACGTCTGTCTCCTAGCCCGTCCAAAAAGCAAAGATGGAACTTCAGGGAAGAGATGCTCTGAGTATTGGGCCCTTTAAACCACTATAAATTCTGCTAGGAAAGAATTGAAACCCACCCAACAAAAAGGAAAAAAAAAAGTATTTTTTACTGATTCAGTGAAGGCCTGGCTTAAGGGAAGGGCTGGAAAAGAGGTCTGGTGGAAATAAGACTTGCCCCTTCAAACAGAGCATTAGGTAAATCCAGCTGTGTCATGGGACTGTGGGAAACCTCCCAGAACAAGTGTAGAGAGCTTAAAGTATTTTTTGAGGCATAATGTAATTCTCCATTTTCTTGAACGTGTTTATTGGTCTTTATGAACTTTAAGAAGCACTGAGAACGCAGTGTGCCAGAAGGGGAAGGTTTACAGAGAGACTTGATTGGAAGATGGGATAATTTGAAAATGTCTTCTCTTAACAATACCCTCTAAAAATATTCCCCCAATGAAACACACTTGTTTTTTCTCTGCCTGTTGTATACATCCCTGACACTTCCCTGGCCCTGCTATATTATTCAGTTGGTGGTTTGGTTGATTTACTCTCCTTATTGCTAAAAATATTAAACAGAAAAAAACCCCAACAACAAACCACTTTTAAATAAACGACGAAGTGAAAGGTGGTTGAGATGGGGGGGGTTGGTGGGAAATACAAGTGGGGTTTTTCAGGTTTAGAGAGTTTCTGGTGCTGCTTTCCTGAAAGAGGAAGGGCCTTTCAGTGGCTCTTGTGAAATATGCTGATGGTCTGAGCATCCACATCACCGACTCCCCATGACAATTGCCACCGATTGACCACTTGCTGGCTGTCTCCCCAGCAACTCCGGAACGGGTGAGTCACGGAAAATGCATTCCCCTTCGACCGGCCCTGGGAAGGAGTTGCATTGGCAACAGAGGAGGAAAGGCAGTGCTGCTTTTTTTCACGTTGTGAAGCATTGGGCAAACAAACTTCTTCTGCTTCCAGGGACGACGACGTCAAGGAAACATTTTTCATGAGTATTACCTGAATAATGTCGTAACAAGAGAACAATCTCAAGTAGCGCTGGGCATGTTATTTTGCGCAGTTAATTGATTCTGTGCTACTTTGGGCTAGCAAAAAAATGTATTTACAAATAGCTTTAGCAGAAAATGCTCAAAGCCGTTGCCATGCTTATGTACAGCACTATGTAAATGCTGGTTTTCATTTTCATTTTGATTTTTTGAAATTGAGTTTGGTTATATTTTAAAAATTTTTTAAGTGAAACAACCCTCCTAGGGAAAAAAACAAACAAACAAAACCTCAAGAGAGAGAAATGAACGTATTAAGCATTGGGTGCTTTCCTGAATGAAGAATTACTATTTGGGGGGAAAAAAGCCGGTTCCATTTGATGAGGAAACTCAATTCTTTTTATTTGAGATCTGCCTGGAACGTTAATCAATTATTCACAGAGCTCTGTTGCTGCACCTCAGATATAAATACCCACAAACCCAAGAAGGGAGGTACTCAAAATTTCCCTTGAGGTATTCTCAAGTGGAAAAAAAAAAAAGGTGAAAAAAAAAAAAGGTGTGAGTTTAAAAAGTTTAAAGGGAAATGTCATGGCCCCTGACAGTTTTCCCTGTGTGGGAATGAAACACATTCCTGACCTACGTGCTGGAGATGGTTTTAGCTGCAGGCACTGGCAGAAGTGTCACCATGGTGGTGTCACACCGTGCCAGCACCCGTCTGCAATGGGAGGGACTGGGGACACCTCCGTCATCTCACCGGCGGTTTTGGGAGCTGTGCTGCTCTATGCTCCGGGATTAGACCAGCAGGATTAGGCCATCTAATCCAGGAATCCTCATCCATCTGGGTGCTTCCCAAGAACGCTTTCAGCCTCCCTGGAGTTGTGCAAGGTTATCCCACGGAGAGTGCTGGGAAAACAGTGACTTACCCTGGGAGAGTGGAAGGAAAAGTGATGCAAAATCTAGTGAGTGACGCTCTGGGAACCTTGCTGGTGGAAAGGGCCATGTGATGCCACGGTTTTGCAATGCTGGCCTTTGACAGGGTGTTAGCCATGTTTCTGGAGCTGGCAGATTTAGGCCACTGCCATGTGCCTTCCTCAGGTCACATCTTAAACCTTCTCAGAGATGGCAGCTACTGCAGAAGCACGGCGGTTCGTTTGTTTGAGGGGTCATCTCCTTGGGACCACAAGATGCCCATGTCCCTCCAGGGCATATTCTGATGGACTGCTAAGAGTGTTCTTAATTTGGTGGCTTTACAGGGCTACTCCTAAAGCCAAATTTTGAAGAGACGGAAGTTTTGTGGAGGAAGTAAGTCTGCTCCCCAGGAGGAGGGAAGTGCTGAAAGGGATATCGGGCAGTGCCACCTGCCTGGTGTCCTAATGAACCCAGTATTTTCTTGTTGCCAGAATGGAATGGATTTGTTAATTGTGTTTTGAGTTGTTCAGAGCCTTGGACAGGTTTTTCTTTGCTCAAGTAAATAAATACATTTTCTCTGCCCTGCTGAGTAGCTGAGCTAAGCTGAGAGCAGTTCCTATGAATGGTGCTGTGGGCTGGTGGTTACCGTGAGGGTGACGGGGCTGGAGCCAGGCTTCGCTCTATGCAGTGGTGAGGCCCAGTCTGAAAACTCGATCAAATAATACCCGGCTCCCTAAAATACTTTAGAAGCATGTTGTGGTTTTGAAAGGGTTTGTAACTCCCTGCGTAAGCCAAACTTAACAGATAAACTTTAGAAACTGAGGGAACATCTTTGAATGCTAGAAGAAAACAGTTTAGTACAAAAGGGTACTCAAGTTTAAATGGGATCAAAATCTTGTTTCATTCTAGGAATCACTGAAATTATGTAAGGAAAAAGTACAACAAAGAAAAAACCCCGTGACAGCACTTTACAAAATCCCATAAGTAACAGAAAACACCCAATAATATGAAAAAAGCTTAGTTTTATTTCCAGATAACTAGATAAGAAGATCTGAACACAGCTATTAACACGTGGGTAGATCTGTAACCCTCTGCTGACAGAATGTTCATTAACTGCACTCAGAGTTAACTGCAGAGCATCAGACCAGAGACATGATGTGCCGCTTACACCCTAGCTGTGCTTTATTTCAAGCGCAAGTGGTACTTGATGAGTGGGCTGGCCTTGGCAGCTCCACAGCAGAGGTGCAAATCTGCTTGCTGCAGATCCGCATTTAGCAGTTTGGAAGGTGGTTTTGGGAGACCAGGGCTGTCTGGCCTCCATGTGTATAAGCTGCATGTTTGTTGAGAGTACCCGTCTTGCTAAGATAGGCCAAAACTGAAAGTGCGTGGGGAGAATGAACTCGAGAGGGGTTCCTGGCAGTGTCTCTGGTGCAGCTCGGCTCTTTGAATCAGCAGCTTGTGATGCTTCATGTAAACGAATTGCAAAATGGTCTTGAGAAACGTCATTGCTTTAAGGGTTGCACTGCGTACCTCAGGCAGGAAGGAATGCCCGAGAGCCTCTGATGTTTTCCAGCAGTAACAGGGCCATGTCTGCTTGTCATAGCCTGACCGAGGTTGGCCGGGACAAAACAGGATCTATCCTTTACCATGGGTGTGGGTGGCCAGTGCAGAGCATGTGCTTCTTGTGGCATCTGCTCCACAGCCCTCACCCAGGCCCACAGCATCTCCTGTAATGCTGATCTTCCTTCACCTGCAATGCACTCCTCTGCCTGAGGCAGGGGTCTCAAAGCTGTGGCACTGGTCGTGGGAGTCAAACCTGACTTTCCCAACCCCTAGGTGCTCCTGTCCTGCTTCCTTCCCATTCAGAAACTGTTATTCATCCTGAACTACTTAGTTTTGTGATTTTAAACAGGGCTCGAACTCGGCTTTCTAGAGGTGAAAGCACAATGTCTTACTGTAACTCATTTTACCAACCAATGCTATCCTGAACCTAACAATATTTTAATCACAAAATCCAACCTCAAAACCCACAGCATTTTCAGTTGCTGTATTTCATCACCACACAACTGAAAACAACTTTTTTTTTTCAACCACCCTTGTTTTTCTAAAATGAATCACAAACCATGGAACTTAACAGACGGAAAGACCCAGAGACAAAATCTCTCTCACCAGCCCTGCTGTATATAAGAAATAATGTAATAAGAGTAAAAAGCATTTCTTTGCAATCACACCAAGTGTAACGGTTACAGGAGCCAGTCATCCCTTTGTTAAGTCAGATAGTCCATCTTAAACAACCCAAAAAGCATTGTTGCCTACAAAATGTTGTTGAAGGTGCCTATCAGTACGTTTTTAATAGCCCAAGGAAGAGAGCCCTTACCTTTTTCCCAGAAGGCAGTTTGACAGTCTCATAGATTTTACCATTATGTGTTATGTCCTGGTAAATGGTCTGCTGCTCACTTTGCCGCTATTCTTGGCTGTGCCCCCTTGAATCACAGCAAGGAGTAATTAACAATAAGGTAACTCTGGGTCTCAGCAGATTCGCCCACCAGAAAAATGTTAACCACCACAAGTGCTTGGTGTGGCACTCATGAACACCATTCAGTTCTTCCCGGGAAGACTGATCTGTATTAATCGCTGGGGTTAATGGGTAAAAAAAGGGGACATCTGAATTTAAACTCCCATAGATTGGCTACAGGATAGCCAAGGGAGAAAGCCTGATCTTCAGGCTGTCACTCCCAAACCATAGCCACCTTTCTTCCCATGGTGTTTACACTCCAGGAGAACCAATGGGCATTTCACAACCTGGCAAGTTCCCAGCCTCTGCCTACAGATGTGCTGGGATTATGGCTCCTGGTATGTGTTTGGTACTTGTGCTGATGAAGGGGCTGGAAGGAAACCCTCAGGCCTGGGGGCCTGGCCTCATTGACCAGATCTCACTGACAACAAAGTAAATCTGAATTACTCCAGATTCAAAGTCATCTTACCCAACAGCAGAAGCCTGGCCCTCAAGACCAGCTGATCCTTAAGTAAAACACAAGCGTAAGCACTGATGTGTCAGATCTGTGTAAGAACTTGGTCAGGGAGGTGCTGGCAAAGATCCCAGGTGATCAGCAGCTTCCAAGGCAAGGCCAGGTACTGGTTGGTCCTTGCGTTAGGCATTGCCCAAGGCTGGTACCAGCCAGGGCCATGCCTGGGGCTACCCTGGTGGGGCCAGCCCAGAGCTTTCCCACCGCCCCTCTCCCGGGGTCCCTGGGGGGAGGGACAGAGCCAGCACAAGGCAAGTGGTGCAATCAGGCTCTCATTGGGACCTGATTACCCTCGTCAGGTCTGGGAGGGACGGTGGGAGGGAGGGACATGCTTTTGCGTTGATCAGCTTCATGCATCTTCCTATACAGGGGTTTGCAACATAAACCCTCCCTCAGCCCCTTCCCTGAAAGCTACACCCACATTTTTCCCATGGATGACTCACTGTTAAAACAAAATGTTACTCCAGCTATAGTTTTGCTATGCTATGTATTAGAAACAGCTGAACGACTGCCTTAATATCAGGCTTCTCAGGTGACGGTGAGAGCATGTCTGAGTATGCCAGTGTACACGAACTTGCACACGTACGTACATATGCTTCATCTGTTTTTAATTCGAGTTTCTCTTTTGCCCTTTCAACTCCTTTTCCTTTCAGTTTATTGTATTTGCTTTTTAATTTGTCCCTCTCCCCCTGTCTTCTGCGTGTGAAAAACGCAGACCCACAAACTCTTGCATTCGTCTTTCGAAAGGACGGTACGAAGAGTAATATCAAATGACCTCACCCATTCCTTCACGGATAAACAGAAGAAGATGATGGAGTTCTTTCATACGGTACAAGAAAAGAGAGTTAAACCAGATCAGTTTAGATTAAACAAAGGAAAACATTAGATGAAATAACAGGAAAAACACCCTCAGTCTGTCAGATTGAGGAATAATTAGTTTCTAAAGGGCAGTGGCTGAACTGGGCAGTTTGCACATGAGTTTTTTGGGAGTGATAATGCTGCTCTGTCCCCAGAGTGAGGTGTGTCTTCATCACTTTGATGTGTGTAACTCTGAAATCAGCAACACGAGAAGCCACGAGGGCAGAGATGTCAGAAATGAGGTTTCCCGAGGTGATAAAAAGGCCACCTCTGAGGTTGTTGTGAAGGAAAATTCCAGTGACTGCGTGCAATACTTGGCAGAAACAAACAAGAGGGTTGAGGTTAAGACGTGTTCACATGTGAAGGTTGCCCGCCTTTAGATTATCCCACACTGGAGGGTCCTCTGTAGATCTGACACATTCGTCCCCTGTTTAAAAAAAAATAAAAATCATACTTTGGGATTAAAATAAAGGATGCAGAAGTCGGAAAAAAAAAACCCAAAGGAAGCATATATTCAGTCAAGTGTCCTGCAAGGAAAGCCGGATAGGTTGGGGAAGCGGTAGGGAGATCTGCTCTAGGAAACTAACCCACAGCGCAGCAGCCGTTTAGCCAGAAGGAGCCCGGTGGCACCGGCCTTGCGACACGATGCCAAGGCGGTGCACGTCTCTCTTCAGCCCCTGCCCTCCCCTGGCTGCCTGGGGGCTGCTGGGGAGGCCAGGCTCAGCGGTGGGCGCAGGGAAGGGCGCACCTGCCCCCCTGTCTCAGCTTTCCTGTACCCACCAGGGTGGGAAACCAGACTGAATCATCTCGCTGCAGTCGGGAATGCTTCGGCTGCGGGGGGGGGGGGATTTTTTTTCCGCTCAGCCGCCAGCAGCCGCTGAGGGCGATTAACAGCTCAACAGGCTGAACAGGTAGGGCGAGCGTGGCGGCAGAGCGAGTTCCCCTCACACTCCACCACCCACAGCACCCAGGGTTGAAGTCTCTACTTGAATGAAATCGTAAGTGTTAGGTGTGGCATATGAGTTATGCATGAAAAGTTCAGTGCGTTCAAGGGTACAGCCTCAACTAGCAGCTAACAGCAGCGAATGAGCCTTGGGGCGAGCCCAAGCCGGCTTCCACTCAAGTCGATAGAGGTACGGTCTTTTGGCTTCAGTGGGAACAGGATGAGGTCCTTCATGGCCAGCCAAGGAGAGATTAGTCTAATGATGTAATGGTGCTTGTAACTGCCTGTTCAGCCTTAATTCAGCTCTTTTGTGAGCATGCATTATGGCACAGTCTGTAATTACGTGATCACGCACTACTTGCTCTGCAAGACGCCCGCCTTGCTTGAAGTGCGGGGTGGGAGGTGAGGGCAGAAGGGCTCTCTCCAGCCCCCACGGCCTTGTCCTGCAAAGGGCTTCCTGCGGGGTCTTGGGCAAGAAAGCGCTGTAATAATGTGTGTGTGGCAGGGACCGAGTTAAGGTTTCATCAACTACACAAGACCAGCTTTTTCTGAATATAGGAGCTTGGGTTTGCAATCTCACTGAGCTCTGCGCGTAGTTTTATGTAAGGAGTAGTCAACAGCAATGATGGCTTTAGGTTTAAACTGCCTGTACAGCCTATCCGGATCCTTGCTGCAGGAGGTGTGAAAATCCCTTGGCTTGCCTGCCAAGGCATGGTGGCACACCTATCTGCTGGCAGCAGTCGACCGGATTGCTGCTGGCAGGAGCATCAGTTAAAACAAAAGGTTTTATCACTCTCATCTGACACCACAGGCTCACTCTGCTTCTGGCCATCTTTCCAATCTCGCCTTCTGCTTCATTTAACTCCAGAGGCTCTGCTGGCCTGGCTTCCAGCATTCCCTAAACTGGTAGCTGAAAGGCTGGCTGGAGAGCCTTATGCCCACTGACAAGTGAGAGACCTGAACGGAGGAAAGGTGTGGAAGGAAATTCTGAGCCAGTGAGAAATGGAGAGGATCAGAGTGAGCTTGGAAGGAAAAGGACACGTGTGACCTTGGCAGTGACAGGAAGCACAGGGAGAGATGTAGGGCAGTAAAAGGATCTAGAGGGTCAGAAGGAGAGAGAACATCCAGAGCAGAAAGAAAAGGTTAGGGCGTGAGAGCAAGAAGCAGGAAAAACAGATGAAAGAAAACAAAACAGAGAAAACAAAGGAAATAGCTCAATTAGGAGGCAAAAGCCGGAAAGACCATATGACACCGAGAGAAAAGGCTTCGGACGTGTTCCTCCTTCTGCTCCATCTCCTGGGAGATATGCCCTGCTTCATCTCTGGACCCCAGCTTGGCGTTGCCTTGTGGGGACTAAGCAGGAAGGGACAAGGAGTGATTGCTGCATGGTGCTGCTGCCAAGCCACTGACCCTGCTCCCGATGGAGCTCCCTGGCCTCTCTGGCACCTCCTTCTCACCCCAGCACCCCTTAACGCAGTGCATTCGCAGCAGCATCTGTGCCACCTGGGTACCTCAGTCAGTGCAACTCAGTCACTTGACTGGGGTCTCTTAGCACGAGAGGCAGCAGCCACACACCAAGGGGCAGCATCCTGGTGTGGTGCCCAGAGCTCCCAATAGACATGTAAAGACACTTTGACATGTAAAATGAACAAACATGGAGCAAAAACTGAGTGTGGTCTCCTGCAAGGGTGGCTGGGCTGGGAAATATGTCAAAAAAGCATCTTCCTTCTCAGTGAATCTACTTGCGCCCGAGTTGCATCTAATGCAGGGATGGAGTAATCCCACTGACGTCACGGCGCTGACGCTGGTGCAGAACTGCTGCGTGCGACTGGTGAAATAGGTCAGAGCTGTGTACTCAGAGGTGCAGCTGCTGAGTTCAGTGACAAAAAAGGAGCTTTTGCAGCTATTTCCTCCCGTGAGCCCTGCACAGCTCCTCGTCTTGCAGAGGGCAAGATCTGCTCTGCTCCAGGCACAGCTCGAGGCTGGGGGTGGCCAAGTCTGGGTTTCCTTTAGCATCTCTCTCTGCCCGGGCAAGCAGTTTCCACAGGTCTTTGACAGAAAAATGCTGGCGTTTGCTGACGTTCCACATTTCCTGTGGGTAAAAGTGAGGTGAAGCATTATGTTGCTGGTGTTGTAGGGCCCGCATAAAAATATTTTAGTCTGTTGCACGGAATAAAGGTGCATTATAGTTGTGACCACTGATCAGCCGCTTCATTTCACACCCTGGTTTTTTATACTGAAGTGCAAGAGATTATTATTATTCTAATCCAATATGGATACTTGGCTTTTTACAAAAGCTTTCCAATGGAGATGTGTGATGAAGTGCAGTCCTCAGAGCCATGTTAATGCCTGAAGCTGGTCTGCAGAGGGTAATTCTGTGCAGTCCCTTTGTTACTGGTGTCCAGTGTATCGCTTCAGGATTTCTGGAATCATGCAAGCTCCCAATAAACAACCCACATCTTTCTTACAGATGGATCCCTTTCCTTCAAACAGCAGTGCCGGCGCAATCCACCTCACAGCCGTCACACCTAATCCCTCCTTGGAAGTAAATATTGAAAGGGAAAAAAAGAAAAGAAAAGAAAAGAAAAGAAAAAAAAAACCCCAAAACTCAACCACACAGCCCGTGAAATGAGGAAGAAAGAAAAGCAACGCCCAAGGAGCTGGGTGGAACCTCGCATCCCCCATGCGAGGAACGGGGCAGCTGACTTCCAGCATCCAGGTGATGTAATGTTATTTTAACGGCTGGACGCACCTCTGAGCGCTGACGAGCAGGGCAGGCAGGGGCAAGTAGCCACACGGCAGCTCTGGAAGCTGCTAGCAAGAAATGCACCTCGGGGTGTGTGTGTATGTGTGTGTCTGTGTGAGAGTGAGTGAAGCGCTCCACAGAGCTCCCCGTGCCTCCCTTGATGCTGAGGAGGAATGCTCTGCTTTCCAAACCAAAGGCACTCGGGGCTGCCTGTGGGCGATGCAGATATACGAGAAGGTGGAAGCAAGAAGCAACTTGTTCTGTCGGGGAGGAAATGCAGCCTGAAGTTTGTAGCTGTTGCACCGCACCGTTCAGCTTTTAAACAAGATGGCCTGAGCGCTTGCAATGGTTAAAACCCGACTCTCTCTCGGCAGGGTTGTTTTTTGCTCTTAGCAGCTAGCTTTTGCCCTCATCCACTGCAGCAGATTACTGGGTTCTTGTCTGAAATCCCTTTGCGGTTTTTTTTTTCAGTCTTTCAAGGCGCTGGGTTTCTCTACAGCGGTCTGTCCGAGGCTCGACCAGGGAAACCGTTCCTGTCTGTGTGGCTGCGATGGGCGTAACAGCCACTTTTACTACACGTGAGGCGTAGGGGGTTTAGTGTTCCTTCTTTCTCCGACACTTTCTGGATAATGTTTTCCGCATCTGGTCTCAACCCACAGTCCTTTTCTCAGAAACCGTAAGAGAGTCACCCCGGTTACATTTCCGTGGGCGTGTATGTTTACACACGCACGTATGTGTTAAAAATATCCTGCTTAATTCAGGTACTATTAGAATATTCCACTACCTGGCTCTTAGTTCAATGAAGCTGAGCAGCAGTTTAAAATGGTCTTAACCGTATGCCATGTGGAAGGCGTTTACCACTTTTGCCCAGCCCTCGTGGTTCAAGAGGGGCCAACATAAAGGTTTCCCGTCAGGAGACACATACTGCGATGGGTGATGCTCCCAGCCCGGTCCCCCTCACCCAGGAGAGGCAGCTCTGAGGGGAGATGCTGGCCTGCAGTGACCAGCCCTGAGACAGAGAGGACATTGACGATGGATTATCGCTCCAGCAGACAAATTTACATGTAAAAGCCCAACGTGAGAGATAATTGACAGATAAAGCTGCCCATTTTCCAGGTGCTGGAAAACCTGACTGCCTTCTTTATACAAGCACGGGTTTAAATACTCTTCACCTCGGGGGTGTGGATGAGTTTATCTTGGTTGGGGCTCCATGGAAATGACTTTTAACCCTTAGCATTGTAGTAGGTTGCCCAATGCATCTATATAAACATGACGCGTATTTATGGTGTAATGATCCCTAGGGTTCCTTAAATACCATAACAAGGACTTTCGGAAAGCAGCCAGAAAGCCTTCTCCTCCAAGCTATATTAAGAAAGGCCAAACTGCTGCAGCAAAATGTTTTCAAGTTGTTTCTATTTCTTTTATTTTTTTAACTAGCCTTGAATTATTTAGCATGGTCTCTAAGGGATTATTGTTTCGTGTCCCTTCTCAGCGTTTGAGACCTGCAGAGTCCCGTGAAGTAGTCTTTGCAGGCAGCAAGCAGTTAACCCTTTCCTGTTTCCAGTGGGGACCTGCAGCTCTGAAGCAATTCCTCCCTTCCCAGGCTGCAGAACTTTTCAGGCAGCAAAGCACAGGTTTGCACTGAGAGATGTTGTCTACAAACACATATGGCAAGACCCTGCAAAATTTAAGTGGATAAAATCAACAGCAGGCCATACAAATTCAATTAAAGTCCATAGATATTATTGGAAAGCAGTACACCTGATAAAAAAAAATTGCAAGTTTTTTTAAGCCACAAAATGCTATATATATGCCTACAGTCTGTTAGCAAAGTTTGAGTGAAGCAATACGTAGCAAAAAAAAAAATCACTTCAGGTGCTCGACAAAGAAAAGATACTACAGTTCATTACATGGCTTGTCTGTATTGGTGCTGCAGGGCTAGAAGAGACAAAAAGTAATAAAATCCGACTTTGTCTCTAATACCAGCAGAACCAAAGCTAAATATGTAAAGGCACAGTTCTGTTTTGTAAGCTAGGACCATTTCTTCACAGCCTTTTCTCCAGAGAAAACAAAACAACACCACTCTTTCAGAGTGAGGCACAGGATTTTACAGGTGCCTTTTCAGTGGCATTTTCTTTGAGAAATGTTTTCAGCGATTACGGTATATTTGGGGAGACTCCTGTGTCACTAGCGGCAGAGGTGGAAAGAGCTAATTAGTCATCTAACCTTTCCTCAGGCCAGCAACACGCTGCACCCCGCGCTTCATCTCCTGATGCTGGACACGGGACGCAGCACGTCCCAGGGGAGCGATGGGGACCACAAACCCCTCCACCCAACCCATCCAGCCGCAAGTCACCCGGAGAAGTCAAATCGACCCACAGGGCTGAGCAGGCATCAATAAAGGATGGGGATCCCGAATGGTGGGATTTTCTCTGTTTGACTGAGAAGTAAAGCTCCTGGGCTCCAGATTCACCTCCCCTGGGGAGGTTTTGCTGTGTCCCTGTCCCAGGTGCCTTACCGGAGCGCATGTCGGGGAATTCCTGTTCGGTTTGGATAAACCACGAAGCTGCAAGGATTTATTTATTTTTCTTAAGGAAAAAAAAACACCACCAAAAAAAAAACCCAATCCACATTATCCAGTTTGGCTAAGCCTGTATGGATTAGCAAAGCAGGCTGGAGAATTACCAGAAGTTGCTGCCTGTCATCATGTCTGGTGCTTCCCGCTGGGGCCAGGAACACCAGCCGCCCTGCCCTGCCCCGCTCGCAGGAATTTCAGCAGTTTCACTTCCACACCCAGCCCAGGGCAAGAGGCCCGTAAGCAGCAAGAACAAAAAGTAACGGTTTTACAAAAAAAAAATAAAAATAAAGAGAGACATGTCACAAGTGTTTCATAATTCGGAAAAGATTTACCAGCAGAGGCTACGGCTGACTGAAAACGAGCAGTAAAGGTGGACTCCAAGAGGATGTTGAGGTTTCATTACACACCCCTGGAGGGTCCAGCCCTGCTTCCTGTTCAGGAGCCCGGCCTCTGTGGCAGATTTGGGGACCTGTCCGTGCACGGGTCCCAGCTGCGTGAGAAAGCCAGAGGTGAGACGGGGCAGCTGTGGTTTGACTTTGGTCCCACCATGTCTTTCTGCAGGGCTTGCCCGACGCCGTCAGCCTTTTCCCATCCATGCAACCCCTGGATGTACGCAAATTCTTCTTTAAGAAAGGCTCGGTCTGAATGTTGACACATGTTCTGGGGGGAGGGAAACGTTTTTAGCTGGACTCCTTCATCCACCTCTAGTGCCTTCTCTGCCCTAAAGAAAGAGCTGTTCTCATTCACTTTTTTCACAGAAGTTAATTAGTGAGTCCGAGCCAGCCAGTCCTCGGTAGCTGGTAGTTCCCTTAATCTCTCTGTTGCTAGGGCATACCGACATGCCCCACTGGTACCAGTTCCAGCATGATGTGGGGGATTGTGGAAAGAAAGGGGAAAGGGCTGATCAAACAGAGTCCCATTTTTTTTCTTTTTTAAAAAAGGTGGTGGAAAAAAAGAAGCTCTTTATGATGACGCTGACAATTTCAAAATGAGGGAGAGCACAGGGTGAATGATAAGGCCTAAAGGAGCTCATTAAATTAAGGCAAGCTGAGCAGAGTTATCTTATTTCACTGCCTTTCTCCTGCCACGCCCATGATGGAGAACTTTTTTATCAAGGTGGGGCAAGGAGAGCAGGATCACGTCTCTGCAAAATGTGTGATAGGAATAAATGTATAACTGTTTTCCTGAGGGTTTGTACCCTCTAAACACTGGTAACGCAAGCTGGAGCCTCAGCGAAGGGGTCTGCTTGACCGAAGTGTAGGCTGCAGGTGAGAGAGGTCCCATAGCCCATCACCATTTCTTCCTCCCGACTCATCCAGCCTCCTTGAGAAATAGCAAGATAAAACTTAAATAGCATGTGTGGACCTCAGGGACTGTAGAGGTCAAATTCGAACGCAAATGTGAGATGTTTGCCTTGGAGACAATGTTGCTTACTTTATTTCATGTGCGCCAGCTTTTACAAAACCAGAGCAAGCAGAGGATTTGAAGAGTCATGCCCTGAAGAAAAGTGTTGCCCAGCAAAGGCTCTTACAGGTCTTTACTCAGGATCTCTGGCAAGTGCCAGCGGTTGCTGCCTCAGGAGAACAGGGATCCCACCGCAGCACGTCTCAGTGGGTGCAGGTAACTGGAAGAGCTAGAGAAAGAGGTAACTAGAAGAGCTGGAGAATGCAAGAAGCTGCAGGCTGGTGGGGAAATTTCTTAGAAAGCCTGTTCAGCAGGAGAAACCAGAGTAGGGCTTAATTCCTCGCTGGCAAATAGGACAGTGGCAAAGTGCAGTAATTGACAGCACATTCTGTATTTTAGTCTGAAAATCAGTCAGATTGCTTATCACAGCTATATTTTGATAGTCCACATGAATGCTGAATCACAAAACAGAAGCGAGCCACCTGCCCCACGCATCATCTGGCTCACAAGAGACAGGAGCTGAGCACTGGCTTTGATGTGAGGCTTCTCTTCTTGTGGGAACAGAAAGGGGTGCAGTGGCTGGGCACTGGGGAGGGGGGAGCTGTAGCAAACTGCACATTTTTCTCTGCAAAACTCTGCCAGCCTTAGATGGAAAATTTCCCCAGATTCTTGCTGGTTTCACTTGATCATTTCCTCCAAAGATCCTGAAAGAGGCTGTTTCTTTTGGAAAGCCACCTGATATTTAAAAGCAACCTGTTATTGTAAACAATTATGTTAACCTCCCTCACCTGGAGGTCCTTCTCCTCACCTTAATACCTCCCTTTGGCCAAGAATTCCCCTCTTGCTGGGCAGGTGAGGGACAGGGACTGCTCACTTCTACTGCGAGGGATAAAGTTGGCTATTTGTAATGGCAAGGTCAGCCTTTAAATATGCAGGTATGTTTTTATTAATCTCTCCTCCTACTTCTAGTAGTTTCCCTTC
The DNA here is from genome assembly GCF_000703405.1 of Apaloderma vittatum. Lineage (NCBI taxonomy): Eukaryota > Metazoa > Chordata > Aves > Trogoniformes > Trogonidae > Apaloderma > Apaloderma vittatum. The sequence continues at coordinate 177,682 of NW_009726493.1, read as the reverse complement.
CCTCTCAGCTATAGGAACACACGGGGACCCTCATTGCACAGAGAGCACTAGATTTTCCACTGTACTGAATACAGCTTTACTTTTCTAATTTCTTTCAGGTATCAGCCCATCCTTATGCAGGACAATTTTTTTACCAAGGGATTCCCTCTGAAGAGAGATCAGGTGTTTGGCATCTAGCACATTCCCCAAGCCCATTTCTCCTTCCTCCAGCCTTCCTATCACAGCTTTTGCCATCAGGACCATAGCCATAGGTATGACAAAACACGGTGCGGTGGGGGGATGTCACATTAGTCCCTTACTTGGCCTGGCTGAGCTGTGCCAGTAAAGAGACTGGTTTTGCTAATGTAAACGGAATCACTAAATGCATTCCTAATATAAACATAGGTTTAGATAATCGGACACACTGTCAGGGAGAAACTTTGCCAGGGGCTTCTTGTTAATGTTCATTGTCATATATTCATGTGTGTGTGGGCACAAAAATGGTAGCATGCTGCTTCCTCATTCTCCCCACCCCTCTCCTTGCATTCGGGGTCTCATGCAGAGCAGGCACAGGCAAGGTCAGTGGGGCTTCACTGGCTCAATATGATAGAGAATTGTAAAACAGAGATGGAGAGATAGGCCAGTGTAGCCTTCTGGCAGAAATCTCATCCATTACCCTACACCACTATTTGGTTTAATGTCACTTTATGCGTACTTCGTACCTGGTTTCTAAAGTGGTAATGCGTAGGACAGTGGAGAACTTGTCTGTCGTTTGGGAGATATAACGCTCTCCCACCCCCCACTTTGCTAGCTTGACCTCTCTTCTTTCTGAACACAGTGGTTTTTTACTGATGATTCCTTATAAAAACTGGAAATGCCTCTGTCATGTTCTCTTGCTTTGCAGACATGATACATTTTGTGCCTCTGTGCATCAGTCTCTTTACACGTGGGTCACACATGATTTATGCATATTGACATGGGCAAGAAGTAAGACAAGACAAAACAAGATCCAGTGGTTGAAAGCACAGTAAATTCAGACCAGAAGGCACATTAAGAGTGGCTGAACAGAGGGAAACTGTGCTATTGGCACAATTTGCCCAGGCTGAGAAGGAGAGGTAACTTCTTCTACCATGGAAAATTGTCATGCTAAGGTTGGTTAACAACTCTGTTAGAGGAGGCCAACACGGCCATTATGGTTCTAGCATTAACCTCTAACAATCCATAAATACTGTGTAAGTTTCCATATACAGCCGTTTATTGGCTGGCTATTCTGTTACTTGCTTTATGATCTAGATCATTGCTTTGGTTTAACGGCGGTTAGCAGCAGTGAACATGTCCCGGTCTAGGGCTTAGGAGACGCCTGGGGTCTCAGGCTCAACTAAAACCTGTGCAAGGCTGTCTTCTCCTCTCTAACAGCTGACTGACGCTGCAGAACGCACAGGAACCCTAAAAACAAAAGCACCAGAATGGGAAGGAAGGCGACTCACAGCTGGGCAAGGGGCCAGCTTTCTCTGCTTTTTCCTTTGAGCCTCCACTTCTGGAAGTCCCTGCTTGCACGGCCCTTACTATCAACTGGTGTTTTAGCTGTTCATTTATGGTGAATCATAACCGAAGGGAACCGAAGCACTATCTGAAATTCGCTTCCTCTTGGGCAACAGAGGGACTGTCTGAGCTCCTTCCCCTTTTGGCTGCTTATGCTGCTTCTTTGAAAGAGCACCATTATAGCGGGATAACACTGCTGTATTTATAGCGTTGCTGTTACAGCTTCGGCTTCCTCAGGCAGCGAGCTTGAGCATCTTTACTGATGAAAAGAATACGTGATGACGGAAGGTAAGCTAGAGCTTTTGTGCAGGCAGGAGTCTGGTGTGATTATGTTACTAGTAAATTTCAAGTTTTTCCTAAGTATGAAACCAAAACCAAGTTCCCCACTCCTTCAGCCTAGTCTGTTCTGCCTTCAGGCCCAGCAGGTGAGATGAGAGGGAAGCCAGCAGAAGAAAGGACTCAAAGGAGAAAAAAATGTTTTTCTAACAAGCAGTTGAGATGAACTTGAAGAATACTTCTGCCTGCAAACATTTCTAGCATTTGGGACTACATAAAATTCAGATCTGGGTTAGAAGATTTTGTGATTTGCACCAATCAGTTACAGCAAGGAGTGGTTAAACAAAATCTGACCATCAGACACTGAATGCTCCCAGGTAAAGCCTAAGTCTTGGTAACAGGCGGAAACGAAGGTCAGGCTTCTGATCTTTCCTAGACCAAGATAAACCAGCGGTGAGTTCATTAAAGCCACTTACTCAGTAATTAAAGGCATTTTGGACCTTGGGCAAGTGAGAAGTTTTAATGATGTAGAAAGCACCCTGGAGAGAACAGCACCGAGCATCAGCTATCCAAACCCCACAGAGTTCACAGGAGATGTAACAGTAGATCAACTTGGAGAAAACACAAGCTCTTCTTTGATCTCAGCCCCAGGGAAAAAAAACAAACGTGCAGAAGCTGGGCTAGATATGTGAAGACAAAATCATAATGGTCAAGCAGCAAAATGGGATCCAATTAACAAGACACTTCAGAGTAGGAAGTAGTTTTTCCATCACTATTTTAGTAGCAAAAGGAAGACCCAGGAGACTTCCAGTGGGGAAGAAAGGCTACGGACCATCCATGGCTGGAGTCCCAGGGTGTCTTGTACCTTTTTTTGCATTTGTTATTGGCTCAGACAAGTATTGCAATGAATGTCAATGGCAGAGGAGGGGTGAGATCACAAAACTAGAGCAAATGCTAGATCAGAAGATCCTTCAGATAGTGTTCAAGTCAGTTGAACCAGATGAATTTCATCCTCGGGCAATTGCTCCAGCCGGTTACATAAGCTCACAAGCTCTAGGCGTAACCTCGCCTGGCTTCTGGGATGTTACAGAGCCCAGAGATCGTACTTGGAAGCCTGAAAAAGTGCAGACGTAGTTCCTGTCTCTAAAAGGGAAAAAAGGAGGAGCCAGCGATTACAGATTGTTCAGTTTAACTTCAATTCCCGGAAAAATACTGGAACAAACAATCAAACTGTGGTAAGCACCTAAAACAAAACAAAGAGATGAATAATGGCCAGCATAGATTTGTCAAAAGCAAACTGTGTAAAACAGGTCAAATTTGCTTTCATGACAGAGTTAAAAAAAAAAACAAACCATAAACCACCTCGCTGATAAGGAGAAGCAATAGTAGTCCTGTATTTTGACAGTGGTGAGGCTTTCATCACAGTAACATTATAGTCCTAGGAAAATTAGGGAATCTGTAGTAGATGGAGTCAGGATGATGCAGTATTGACTGGAGAACTGCACAGAAAGAGCTGTTGTTAATTATACTTAAGAAAACGAAAGGTGGACCAAGAAGAGTTGCTTGGGCATTTGTTCTGGGATCAGTCTGGTTTGAAGGGATTACAGACAATGGAATAGAGAATATCATGTTCTTGGTTACCACAAAGATGGAAGGGGCCTATGGGTATACTGAAATTTAAAGCTACAATTAAAAAATAGACAAATGGTCTTAAAAATAGGATTAATTTCAATAAATGGCAGTTCTCAGTTTCTATACATGGGTATCATCAGGAATAATTAAGGTCACCCCTCAGTCTCCTCTTCTCCAGGCTGAACAGCCCCAGCTCCCATGTGAAGCCTCTCTATATATGACTTACCCTCTAATCCCCTAATCATTCTGGTTGCCCTTCTCTGTACCTTCTCCAGCACCACGATGTCCTTCCTGTACTGTGGAGCCTGGAACTGCTCACAGCACTCGAACTGCAGCCTCACCAGTGCTGAGTACAGCGGCACAATCACTTCCCTGCTCCTACTGGCCACACTATTCCTAATACAAGCCAGGATGCCTTTGGCCTTCTTGGCCGGAGAGTTGTTCCTGGTTACAATCCAAATATGAATTAATTGCTAATGAAAAAATGGGCAAATGTCCCACTAGGGTGTGTGCATAGGCAGGTACCCTACAAATAATCCTTCTGCTCAGTTCTCTATGGGGGTGCAGCTGGAATGTGATAACCAGCCATGTGTGCCGTGCTCAAGACAAGGTCCAGAGGAGAGCTGGGGGATAAGCAGAGGTCTTGAAAACCAGATCTAGGAGGGGAGAATGAACAAACTGAGTTTCTTTAGTCTAGAGGAGACTGAGAGAGAGAGAGGATTTCCTTTGTCAAATATGTGAAAGGTGGCTGGGAGGAGAAGGGGAATAAATTGTTCTGTGTATTCATGATGGATAGGACAAGTAATGAGCTTAAATTACAAAATGTTACTGAGGTTGGATGTTAGCAGGCGGTAAGCAGTGGGGATAATGACCCACAGAAGTATCTGAGGAGGGTGTGGAGTCGCCAGCCTGGGTTTAGGAAGAGGTTAGGCAAGCGTTTGCCAAGAGTGACATAAGTATAACGATCCTGCCTTGGGACATGAGTCTGGACTAAATGATCCTCCGAGATCCCTTCTAGCCGTATAAATCTCTGATTCTCTTCTGGCTGCTGGAGGAAGCGAGGCTGACATTGTGGAGCATTTCAAGAGCTCCACATCTGTAGCTTGTAACGTTCGTTTGTGGGTGACAGCCAAGAACACTGCTGCAGCAGCTCTACGTGCTGCCTTCTGTTTCGGGTGAAAAAGCTTGCAGTGGCAGGTAAAGTCACCAAAGACCGAGACATCCTTGGATTATGAGAATATAGTGAGTGTTATCTCACATTTAAATGTCTCTGGTCCTTACGTGACACTAACCTTGAGAGCACTGGGCGGTATGAAACAGTCCGTTACGCTGAAACTCTGTCCCTCTGACTATTCCTAGGATCGCACGCCAGTCCCAGCCTCCTGCAGAACCCAGCAGAGCTGGCTGCCCTGCTCTATATAATTCCAGACTGCTTGCTTCCATTTTGGTGGGAACCAGAGGCCAATTCAGCCCGCAGTCCTGGCACTGGTGACGCAGGCTGGCACGGGCAGTGCTAAAGCTGCCACAGTCTCTGTCAGACGCTGGGCAATAGAAATGTGAGCAATTGTTATTTTATCTGGAGTCCCTGCAGGCCATTAGGGACAGAGCTTGCTAAAGATTATTTTCTGCAAGCACTTCCAGAAGTTTTTGTTTCTCTAGGAATTCAATGGAAGATAAGTGGAAAAGGGTACGAGCAGGAAGGACAGAAATACTCTCTTTTTCCCCTCCTCAGTTTCTAAAGACAGCTTTTGCAAATATCTCTATATAAATAGAATTAAAAAAAAAAGAAGGCTTATTTTAAAGAGCTGGCTAACCCAATGTCCCTTGAAAAAAATATCAGAGAGCAAACACTGAAGTCCTTTAAGTCCGTGTCATAATTTATAGCAGGTTTCCAGTTGTGAAATCTCTCAGCGATGTGGGACAGATGTTATGGTGAGGAAAATAAAACAAACAAGACAAGGGGATGGGAACTGCAGAGAAGATGAAATGACACTGTGTTGTAATCCTTATGGGAAATCTCTAAGCGGCTTTCCAAAATACTGTGCTGGTGAGCAATTAGCAAGCAGGACAAGCTATATAAACAGAGCCACTAGAGGTCTGTGCCCATGCCCGTGTAGTTTTCACTGTCTGTCTCAGGCTCAAGGGCAGCTTTGGGGAAGGGACTGTTTCTGCCCACCACCTCCTAAACGATCCCTTTAACATGCTGTCCAGAGGTATTTGCCTAAGAAATGCACACAAATGGAGGTTTTCCAGTGTTTGTTCCTGTTCCTATGGCAGTGGATCAAAGGCAATAACAATACAGAGTTAATGAATTCAGGAGAAAGAATTCCCACTTGCAGCGGTCTTAACCCGGTAGCGGAGGGAAGGTGTCAATCATAAGGGCAAAGGTGCCAAAACTAGCATGAATTTGTGGGTTATTTGGGTTGTGGTCTGGTGTTTTTTGTTTTTTTATTTTCCCGACTAATGAGTTCAGGAAGGGAGTTAAACAGTAAATGTCACCCAAGCTTTAGACACAGTAGGGTTTTACAGATAACCACCAACTCATAAGTGTGCATGAACCATCCAGCTGCAATAAATGCAGACAACAACTAGGTCTACAGTGTTCTAAAAAAGAAACCTCTCAAAGGGAATTGTATTTCCCAATCCATGTCAAGTGTGAACATCCCTCTCAGTCTTAGTCCAAGTGTCCATCTCTACATCAAAGATCAGTGGCATCCTCAAAGGCAGCAAAACCTAGCAAGGAGAAAGTTGGGGAGGACTTCATCTCCATCTGCAGCCTTCCAACTTTGTGTAGATCACAGGAGCAGAGGGGATGAAGTGACTGGTGAGCACCAAGACTTTTTGACTTTTTATACATGGAGAAGTGCAGGCAAAAATCCTTGAACAGCGCTACCTACAAATAAACAAGGAAAGGCCTTCTGGGAGACAGAGCAAGGGGCTGGCCACCATGGAACCTGGGCTTTCTAGAATGCATTGAAAATCAGAAGGACAGGAAAGATAGGAATTTTGCTGATTTTACTTGAGTTTGGAATTACTATGAGAGTAATCTGATGCAAATCTAGAATGGGAGATCTTAAAGAGGCCAGCTGAGAATGAAAAAGTGAAAGAATGACTACTTGCCATCAAAAATGGATTGTCACTGAGTGGGAATAGATAGGAGAAAGGACCGCACATGAAGAAAAAATATTACGGAATTCTGCTGATGTTAAATGATTTATTTTCTTCAGACGTCTTCAAAAAGGTAATTCTTCTCAAATAGATGTTCTAGTTATCACTCATACCAGTGGCAGAGCTCCTGTCGACTTCTCCTTAAACAACTGCAGAATATCAAGTGCGAAGTCAGTTCAAGAATCTGTTAAACTTTTGCCCTGTACACCCTTAGTTTCCTTTTCACAGGCAGCTCACCTAACCCGGCCTGTGTTTCCTTCTCAATGTGGGGGAAGCGACCCACACAATCCTTCGCATGATTTCTGCAAGTGTGCTCCCAACAGGCAGCACTGAGACAACAGAGCTTTGCTCCAAAGAATTCCAGGGTTGAATTTGCCTACCTGAAATTGCAAAGACATATTCACCTTGGTCAAAACAGGGACTTGGGTCTCATACTCAAGCAGGGTAAGCTGATGATCTGTAAAGTAGGCCCTAATTAGAAAAAAACAAATAAAAAAAAGACTCACTTAGATCTTTTGGCCTGGCCTGCTGCAGACATCTTAATTGTATTTGCAGAAATCCATAGTACAAATTGACTTAGAAATTGTCTCCTACCTGCAGCCTGTTTCATCTATGAACTCCAGCTGACACCATCCCAATGGCACAAAACATCAAGGTTCTGATATACAAGAAGGGATCTTTACGTTACTTTTTACAGCCAATCTTCTGAGGTTTTGCTGGAATCATGCACATGCTTCCCAGCATGGCACGTGGTAAATGTTCTCACCTACACAGAGACCTCTGTGTGCTCATTCATTCACCTGTGCCCACGTTGGGGCTCACACCAGCCCACGTGCATGTGCATATGGTTTCTCATCATACATGTTTTCACTGAAAGAAGAAGGTGAGGAAGAATGGGCCTTTTCATTTCCAGGAAGGTCCTGAACCATCATGTTACATATAGAGTTGGAAAAAAAGGAAATGCTGCCATTTGGAGGAGCGTTTAGGGGCTCTGAAGAGGATAGTCCATGTTGGCATAACCTAATTTCTCTGTTTACTGGATATTGCCTCATCAAGCTCCTTGCAGCATGGCCAAGGAAAGGCTATATAAGGCCTAATTGCATTCCCTGATGAAATTCCCTTGACACTTTCAGGCTTGTTTTTTGGGGGTTCATCATGTATCATATATTCTTATGTTTCCCTGGGAGTTGCGTTTTTCATGGCCTTTTCCGAGAGTTCAGCTTTCTCATAGTGTCCCAGGTCAGACCTCAGAACTGGGCAGTCTGGTCTTCTGCAAAGCACTCCCTTGGGCTGGTGGGGCTGGCAGAAGATGTGCCAAAGGCCCAGCTCACCCTAGAGCCAGCCCATCGCACAGAGCCAGTGCGCGTGAGAGGACAGCAGAGAAGATGCCATCAGGTAGGACCCGTATGCTGTCACAGAGGGAATGAGGCAAGTCTTAGCCCCAAGGCACTTCCAGAAGGAGGTGAGGTGATGCTTTTGAGATAGGTGATCTTAAATTTTGTTATTTAAAAAGCATTATTTTTGGTGTTTTATAGCCAGCAGGTTCTTTTGGCACAGATGTCCCTCATGGTTGCACGTCAGACGTTATCAGTTTGCCAGTATGGTTCTAGGGAGAGTCTTCGGGCTATTTGCTTCACAGCTGGAGCTTAGAGCCAAAACACTTACTGCAACCTGAGTTTTAAATGTTTTGCATGTCATTAAGCAAGCAAGCTGCAGCCTGCCCTCTTCCCCTCTCCTTTCTTGAGGGTTGCTAAAGCACTGAAAATACGATACATGCATGCAACCTTTTAGCTGCCTTCACAAAAACATATCTACAGTAGTGTCATTTTTATGTTAGTACCACACTGAAAAAGAATGCGTGAACCTGGGGAAAGCATGCCAAGACTCATACGACTTCTGTGTTTAAAGATACTGAGATCTGAGGCTGGCACAGCACACTAGTGTGCAAGCTTCTGGCTCTACGAAGAGGGCTGAAGAGTATTTGCCTCCTGTGTGCCATTTGTCTTGTCAGGAATGTGCTAAAAGCAAATCACTGTATACTCACAGTGATGGCTGGAGTTGGCCCAGTCCCAACGTGAGTGAGATTAAGGCATTCTGCTTTTTGAGGTCCCTGATAAGGTGGAACTGTCTGTTATGGATGGCTTGAGTTTTTCTCAGGGGCTTCATTGGGAAGGGCAGGCCATGATTACACTGTGAACTTCCATAACTTAAACCACCAGGAATTATTTTGCTTTACCTTAAATTTGAGTTTTCTGGGAAGGAAAAGAGTCCCAATATTGTTGTATTTTTAATGCATAAGGGCAGTGCTCCAAGAAGTATTTTTAACTGTAAGACAGCGATCGACACTCAGGTAGATCTTCAACTTAGAATATCTTCTCTTGAAATCAGTGCCTTTCCTCTACACTTGCCATCCTCCTTTGCAACCCCAGACATGGGGAAGTACATTTCTGAAGGCTGCTCTAAAATAATCATCCAGCAACAGCCAACTTCTTACCTCGGCTGCATTAATGAACCCCTTTAAACAATAAGTGCAATGCAGTAGTTGCTTATGGGAGCACTATTCAGCCACGCGTCTGTGCTCCAGATACTGGGTTGGCTGTGAGGTTGGGCTGTGCGTCCCCAAAGCTGGGATAGTGTTCCTGTTAGCAGTTTCCCATGCCAGCTGTCTCAAGGAGCTCTTGCAAGAGGTGGTAATCAGGTTCTCAGGAGACCTTTAGCCCTCTCCTTCCCATCACCATGCTCTGGACATCTCTCCCAATGAGGAAAATGCTATTAGAGTATTAGGTCATTTCAGTGCTTCTGCAAATTTCCCTTTTCTAGACCAATCTGCCTATAGCTTACTAGGCTGATTTGCAGGTTCCGGTGCACGGGAATTACGGCCAAGTGTACAAAATAAAGGCGGAGAAATGAGTGGCAAAAGTGTATTCTGGTGACTGGACATTCTGTTTCGCAAAGCTGATGAGACAATCTGAATCATACTGTTCCTCCCACACAGAAATCCCCTTCTGCTTATAGTTATGCCTTGCATGCCTAATAGCTTAGTAATCAGCATAAAGTAACTTCTCTGCAAAGTTGGGGAAAATCGTATATCCCAAGCCATAGAGAGTGGCCAAATGCCACGCTCTTCAGCTTTGGCCCCATCCTGACATCTTGGGTAAAGACACCACGAGAAGTGCCAGTGGAAAAACTGGATGCAGAAAGTGCAGTTACCTCTCCCTTAGACAGCCAAGAACAACTGGAACGTCCTGTTAATATTTTGGTTACTCCACACGCTTTCACACGAACCTTGCTGTGAGTCCCTTTAGTTCAAGCTTACGGGTTTAAGTCACTGAATTTTAGTGCATTTTCACAGGGCAAGTCTAGCCCAGCAAGTTCCAGGATGGTTTAACTGTGCCCAAAGTACTCCTGCAGAGCAGGAGGAGTATTTCCAACAGCTCCTCAAAGGCGAGTAAAGGAGTGAGGTTGGTGTGGCCACAGCCTGAGGTACTGCCTGTGCTGGGAGAACTGGTGGGAAGGGTGGCTGGTGGCGAGGTTGGACACATCTGCCTGAGCTCTGCAAATCTGCCTCCCCTCATCGCTGTCCCCTGTTCTGCTCCACCAGTGCCACCGCAGCCCGTTCCCTGCTGCCAGCAGGTCCTTGTCCCACCATGAGAGCAATTGTCCGCCCCTCGCCACTCCCATCCCTGCTGCCCACCGCTCCCAGCAGCGCCCCCCCCCCCCCCACGCAGCGCCTGCCAGCCAGCTGCCCCGTTTATTTTGGCGGCCTGCGCTAATCCCTCCGCCCTGACGCCTTTTGGGTTACGGTATCCCAGCCGTTTCCAGCTTGTGATAGCGGCATGGCCGTGGGGTGACCCTGGCTTAGTGTAAATATTTTGCTTTTGCTGGAAGGAAATGGGCCATACATATGGGGTGGAAGTTATCCAGCGGCCGCGGCCTCAGGAACCAAACCGGTGGTCTTGAGGTACCGACACTGTCAAACACACTGGACTTAATCCCTCCCACAGTGCCCTGGCGAGGGGGGTCAAACCAATTTTCCTCTGGGGCACAGAGCGGGTGCAGTTGGGGTCAACATGGGGAGCCCCACATGCATCCCAGCAATAAGGAGTGAAGACGCCCATGCTTGGTGGGCAGAGGATGGGAAGGCTCACAGCCCTGGCACATCTCACTGGTGGATCGCAATGAGCACAGGTGGTTTCCAAACTCTGGTGCGAGTTAGGAGCAAAGATGCCATCAGAAAAAAAAAAAAATTCACTATGTGATTGTTTTGTTCCTTAAGCCATGTGGCTGTGTCAGCAGCCATGGGCAAGGCAGGGGGCCCCGTTCTGCTAATGAGCCTGGCCTTGCACCATGGACAAGCCACGGGAAAGCCTGGATGGATTTTTGAAGCTGTTCTCCAGCTGAGGTGACACCTGCAGCCACCTGCCTCAGCCTGCCTGGCTGTAGCGTGTGCTTAAAAAGGAATAGTAATACTATTATACTCCTTAAAGGCACACTATGTGAAGTAGCTGGTGCTGCATTTTACATCTGATAAATATTAACAGTATTTCAAAGTACAAAAGGTGCTGGGATCTCATGCATTGGCTGGAGAGGAACAGGTCTCTCAGATTAACCATAATCTTGCTGAATTATGCATTTGACTTGGCATGGCTGGTTACCCTGCTGTGGTGTCTGCCCGTTCCACATTCCTCCCTCGCATATCGAGGTGCCGACCCCCCGCAGCCAAGCCCAGCACCCTACCTGGGCACTCAGAGAGCCAGATTACCCAGAACGGGCAAGCTGCACCAAGTCGAAGGTTTGGGCTTGGTAAGCATCCAGGAATTAAGGCACTGACTTGTTGAGGTTTTAGGCTGTGCCTAGGCCCGGTCCTGATAAACTGCTGTGAGCTTAATTATCAACCTTTGTTTCTCCAGACAGGCAAATTTGTTAAGGAGCAATTGCATGTGTGTTGGATTCACTTGTGAAAGGCTCAACAGTAGATAATTTAAAATCAAATTACAGTGACACAGCCTGCCACTAAACCAAAACCAGACGGTTCTCTTTCACAGGACAATGCTCCTCATGCACTAAAATAAAAGCTGAACCAACTGCACGGTAATGCTCAGCCAGTCCGCAGAACCATGGGGAGGCACATTGACTTTTTAGGAAGACGCCCGGTGAATGTTAAACAAACTCTGACGTTTCTAATGCTGCTGCCTGGAATCAGCACTTTGCTCCTCGGAATGTGCGGAGACCTTTAAACATCTCTTGTAGCAGCCGCTGACACCATCATACCAAATCCTGCCTGGGAGACCTTAGAAATGAGTCACGGAGGGGGGGATTAACCCATTACACAGAGCATGCAGCCAGCGTGCTAAGCCGAAAAGCAGTGAAGAAGTAAGGCAATGAAATAGTATTTTACAGAATTGGAAATTTTCATTGAGTGAAGATTTTTTTTTTTTTTTAAAATCAGAAGTACAAGCACACACATATATATATTGGCACTCCCTCTATGGCCAAAGAAACAGTAAACTGCTGCAATCAAAGCATGTGCCACACAATCCTAAGCAGGACATTACGTTCATAGTAGAAGATAATGTAGGAAAAAAATTATGTGGGTGATTTCAAAGAACCCCCAACCCCCTGAGCATGCTATGGTGCTCTGGTGACTGTAATCCTGCCCTGCTAGTGCTGATGTCTACAGCTGATTCAGAGAAGGGACGAAAGGCTCTGATGGGAGTTGCCACATTGCACATGACACCTGTGGTCCTTAAAACTCACAGCCCTACAGGCTGCTCAACGCAGAGGGTTATTCCTTACCTTTTGGTTTTGTTCACACTTGCGTAATTACATTTTGCAGAATTAAACCACGCCTGCATTTCTGATAATTTTTACTGTTAACCTCTCAACCTGCCATGGATATTTCTGATGTTGTGGGGTCTTGGCTAGCATGTCTACCCCTGCCATTTCTACTTGATATTCGGATTTGCACTGTTGCACTGAGCAGTGAGGCTGTGGGAAGCCACAGAGGCCTCACACCTTAGTGAGGGTCAGGCTGTTCCTGTATGTCTATATTCGGGCTTACAACTGCAATTCATGCTGAAACCCTTGCCTTAGAATTCAAGTTGGCCTCCTAACTCTGAAATCAGCACCAGCAGCAGGTTGGCCACTGCCACTGCCCTGCAAGGTGCTGCCATGCTTGTCTGAAGCACCTCACACAAGAGTGTTATGGAAAGAGGTTTCTGGCTGTGGCAGCCCTCAAGTGTGTGACACTCCAGCAGCGCCCGTGCCCTGTGCTGCTGCCACCCAGAAAGCAGCAAGCGGGAAGGGGTCCTGGCATCACAAGGCTGAGATGTGGCCAGTGTCGGACCAGCAAGGTGCAAGTCAGTTACCTCACTGCTGCTACAGCCCTCAAATGCTGGGAGAGGGCAAAGGAGGTGGCAGCCGTTAGAGACAGGCTCAGTTCCCCACCCGGACAATGACAGACCTGTCTCCCATCACAGACTCTGTTTAACAACAGATTAACTGAATTCTTTGGAGGTTTCTTGCGCTGAAAGGACATTGACCAAAGTAGCTGAAAGGACAGCCCACATATCCAATACTAGCAGCTCTTTTTTCATCTGCTGCTCTTCTGACATTTTCTGGGGTGCCCTCCTCCTGCAATGTAAATTCATTCCTCTTTAAAGAAGTTGGTTTGGATTTGGGAGGGGGGGCAAAGTGCCTGACACCTAGAAGGCCAGTCAGAAGAGTTGTCACCTAGAAGACCAGCCGGTGGTCAGGTGATTTTAACCACCGAAAAAAGGTGTTGAGATTAGTTTGATTATTTTGGAGGACAGTGGTGTTGGCACAAACAAAGAGGTCTGGACTCAGCAGAACCAGCTCATTCAGCCAAGTACCAGAAGTGGTGCCAGCTCTAGATAAACTTTGCTGCTCTTCTTGCAGTCTTCATACAGACTTGTCCCAGTCAGCACCAGGAACTGCTGCTGGGTGCACACATAAATAAAAACAGGCTGGGAAATACATGTGATGTGTTTGTTATGTGTTCACTTCAAATTAGGATGTATCTCGCACCCAGAGTCCAGCTTTGCTGTGCCAGTTCCAAAAAGCCGTCTTGGCATTTCCACTGTCCTAAATAAGAGCTGGGGCAGTCATCAACCTGAGCAGCAGAAGGAAACTTCCCGTTGTCTAGAATTGTTCATGTCTGGGGCTTTGGCTCTGAAAATTATAGATCTGTGATGGGGGTGTGTGTCTGCAGATTGTGGCTCTGGATGCAGCTTTCAGCGGAGCCATCACTAGATAAATACTTGTGATAAAGCACATCCTTAAATTTCTAAGCACAAAGTTCTCCCATACTAAGATTTGTATTTCAAGGAGAGAAGGAAGAGAGAGACACATGGCATGTGTTTTTGAACATGAAAAGTTATGCACAACAAGGAAGCACAACACATTTGCTGGGAGGTAGCTGGGAAGGCTCTGTGCTTTCAGTCTCTCCATCAACAGAAAGAGATGCTTGAAGATTGCATCCATCCTGAAACCCTCATTTTCTTTTGCAGAATAATAAGCAAGTAGGATTTAGCCTGTTGCCTGCAGGCAAATGGTTTTGTAATGGAAGGAGCACCCTGCACTAAGTCAACAAACAAGAGAATGGCTGTGTTTGTTTTTCCATGTGCTGGAGGTGAAGGTGCAACCACGCTGGGGTTTCTTTCACATCCTTTTCATTTGACACCGGGCAGGGGACAGGCACAGACACACGCAGAGCTGCACATCTACGTGGAGGGAGCGTGTAACTGGAGCAATGCAAGCTTCGGTCTCGTCCTTTCCCCACAAGCATGCCTGGCCCTCCGGGTGTCGGTGGCACGGAAGATGTGGGGTCCTGGCACGCTTGGCCCTCTCCCCCCCAGCTGTACTTTCATGAACGCTTTAAACCAGCACTTGCCACCAAAGGGAGCTGCCTTGGAGTCTCACTGCCCCTGGCGACTTGCTTCCACTCCTCAGCTCTTGTGCAATCACACTGGAGTGCATGGGTGAACGAAGCTGGGCTACAACCAGCCAAGGACTACAAAAAGAAAATAATTTTTTTTTTTGGGGGGTGGGGCCATGCTGGCCCCAGGGCTTCCCTGCCTCCCTGTGTGGGTGGCAGGAAGGAGAGCAGCAAGGACAGCTGAATTAATCACTCAGAAGCAGAGATGCCGGTGGTGGTATCTAGTTTACACACATTTATATACTCACAGAAATGCACTTTCATACAGCTAATTTCACATAGGGTAGGCATTTTTGCTTATTGATTATGAATACAGAACCACCAGCACAATTCGTGTCTGTTGCTACATGTGCTCTGTTGGTTCGGCTGAAGGAGTGTGCACGGCACAGTCACAGGCTCAACACTGATTTGGAAAAAGACAGTTATCTAGCCAGATAGAGCTATTTTTCCTCCCTGCAGTGGCATTCCAGAGACAGCCAGTTATTTGGAAGTATCTTGTGTGCTTAGAGAATGCACACAGAGCATCTGCAAAGGCAAGGGCAAGAGTGAGTTTATTTTACTCTTGTTTTATACAAAGTATTCCCCTTAGCTATATATTCCTAGCATTTGAACCATTAGCTCAAAACCAGCCCTATGGCAGCAATGAAGACTTTAAGAGAGCATATGCTGCAGATAGCCAGCCCTCTCCCTGTCTAGGACACCTGATGCACAATTATATTCCCATATGGGCTTACGTTTTTCATATATATGCTTCCCGTTGGCCCTCTTTGCTCCTAGCAGACAGAGAGAGGGGTATTTGTGTGTGCATCTGTGTATGTTTGCTTTCATGTTGGGACAGGTACTCCTGTGCCTATGGGAGTACTTGTAGACACATGCAGCTCTATATGTGCCCATACAGACCCACATTACCAGTCACGTTTACATCTGTCTATATACGTGCCTATCCCGCCATGCCATCAGCATACACACAAGTTTGCTGCAACAAGCCAATTGTTTTTTGGGGTTTTTTTGGTCTTTTTTCTCTCCTGAATTGCCAAATGCTGGAAGCCGCAGGCTAGCTATTGTGGTTACCCTGATTCCCAGGTTTCTTCTGCAGTTGGCGAGTAAGCGGCACTGCAAGTTTCCTAACAACTGGGATGATGTTTTGTGTAAATCACCTTCCAGGCATTAGACTTTTCCCAGCAAAAGAGGGGGGCGGGTGTTTAGAGGAGGGAGGGTTGCTCTCTTTGATGTGGGGATTAGTTCACATGTCAGTGTTATCCCCTTTTTTTTAATATGCTGTGATTTATAGAAGGGCGGCTATGAGAGATAGCCAAGGGGACACCCACGTGGGACTTACTGACAGACACCACCTCCCAGAAGATACCTACAACTAAAGCAGCTGGCATCAACAGAAAGACTCCAACTGCAAAAAAAAAAAGAAGAAAGATTGTAAAAAACTAATCTCTTTTGCCTAACAAATGCTTTCTAAAAATTAGGATGTGCTTTAATGCTTATGGAGCAGGAACTGGTTTTCCCAGCAGCAGAGGGGGAGTCTTTTTGCACATCTATAATAAAGGAATTATAAATGCTTTTCTCCTTTAAAAAAATATTTTCCTCTTAGAGCACACATCACTAGTGAGAACGAGTGTGGCTCCCAAAACGATTAGGCTCACTTGAAACATATTTAGCGATATGACTGCTTCAGTAAGTTTCCATGCTCTCCTGCACAAATCTTTTATCAGTGCATTAGAAAAACCTCACTTTCTGGTAAAAAGTTACGTGGTTGTTCTGCAATCCAATCTTATGTCTATCAGTACTGGAGGAAACTTCCCTGATGCTTTTCATGGGAACAGGATAAGGCTCTGACTTACTAGGCTAGAAGCCATATTCAGAGCAGCTTTGCTCAGCACATCAGAATTGCTTGGGCTTATTGCTGTGTGGAGTGGACGGCTGAGGGGCTGGCAAAGGTGACAGTGATGGATACAGTAATAAACTATTCAAAAATAGTCTGTGTTAGTATTTTTTTCAGATTTCTGTCTGGTTTTGCCCTTTTCAGTTCCTAATATTCTTATTTGTCCAGTTCTTTTTGAGTGAGACATTCTAGAAAAGCAAACCTTTTCTTTGCTTTTGTTTTTGTTTAAAAATTAAAAAAGCCAGTTTAATTTCCAGCCAGATCAGCTCTTCGAGCTGACTTCCTGCGTTGCAGCACTGGTGTTGAAGGCAGTGGGGGTGACAAGACTGTGGCAGCCCAGACTTCAGAGTGAGCTGCTGTGGTACTCTACACTAAATAAGCAGTTTTATCATGTTGGTACCACAGAGGTAACTCGGGGTCTTCCTCGGGTGTTTCTTCTAACTCCTCTCCCATCCAGATACCCAAAGCCCCCCACTCACCTTCAGTGTTGCTTTACATGCGGGCTCCTCCCAGCACACCAGGGGCAGCTCAGCGCCTGCCCTGGGCACCTCACCTTGAGGGACGGACAAAGGCCAAACCATTTCTTCACTGCTACGTTTCCAATGGCCTCCCGCAATTCCCCTGCTATTCTGTTAAGCATAAAGAGGTTATTGTGTCACCGCCCCAGGAGCTCACGACTGCTGCTGACGACCAAAGCGTGACGCGCGACGGGACGTGCCCCACACAAGTAGGTTTTGTCCCCAGGACGGTACAGTAATGTGGCCAGGTTCAAGCGTGGCCTCGCAGCATGACTTCCCCCACCCGAGCCGGGGCTGCTCCGCGTGCCCTGACCCCAACGCTAATCGCCCTTCTGGAAAAAAAAAAAGCGCAGACCAAAGCTCTGCTGGAACACGCCCAAGCGGTGCGGTGCCCCAGCCCAAGGTGTGCAGGTTTGGCTCACAGGTGCCGGGGTATGGCTTGCTGCTTCTCTTGTGCCACTGCGACTACAGTATTTCTCAGAAACACGCACAAAACAACGCGTTACGTGCACATTCACCCTCTCCCCTCAGACAGGTACCATTACGGCAATTCAGAGCGACGTTTCCTTTCACCCCAGCCCGATGTGGGGTTGAGGATGGTAAGGAGTGTGTGGAGAGAGAAGGGTGACTTGGTAGACTGGAAATGATAACCCCTTCCAGAGCCTGGGAAATGTGCCACAGATGTTTCTGGCAAGGAACGGTATTTAAGAGACATGGCACACGTCACGCTACTTATTTGTCTCCACAGATGGCCCACCGGGGCCAAAAATCAAAACAGTTTTCTGCTTGTTTAGACGAATTGTCAAAATATTTGACTGAATGAATGTCAAGACGTATCTTGAAGGCAATACTTCACAGAAGGAAAGACCATTAGGTGATCACTGGGCTCGCCCGTCTCACTCTCCAGAGGCAGGAAATCCTCTTCACCTGTCTCCTGGCTCTCAGGTGTCAGGGTGGGCAATGCCAGCAGGTCACAGGCATCACCAACTCCTATTTGCTTTTACAAATGCACTACCATTTGGGTGCTCAGACCTTTCTCCATTCTCATCAGTAGTTTGAATCCCTCCTAAAGGGTTAAGTAAGTTTTTCCTTGAAATAAACAGGCAGCACCAGCTGATTAAACTCCAGTGTTAATGCATGTATTTTGTTAATGCTTTTCAGTGATAAAAGTAATTCCTGTATTATTCAGGTATGCTCTCACCTGGGAGAAGCAGGATTTCTCAAGTCTACTGTTTGGATTGAGTTGGAAATAACCGATTTAAGCACAGTATGTTAAACACCATATATACTAAAGAATCAGACAAGCCATTTTTCAATAGTCACATCTGAATATAGAGACTGAGACTAGAACTCAGATTGTATGATTTTGGAGGTTTACAATTACAAATTAGACAACATACTAAAATATAAAACAACAAGCAAACCTCCAGTCAGTCAGGCAGGACAGGCTTACACTTTTGAACGCATAAGAAAAGCAGGGAATTTGAAAAATACTGTCAGTTTAATTTGTTGGTGTTTTTTTATTTCTTTTTTAAAGTTATGTTGGTAATGATGGAGCTTAAAACAGAACACTATAAATAGACTGTAACTTAAACATGGTCTTTTCACTTAAACCCACAAAAATGCATTTATAGGTTGGAGTTCATAACTAGCCTGCCCTTCCCCTTCCGAAAAAAAAAAAAAAGAACCAAAAGTGAAACCAAATGCTCAGTTTGATTATCCAACTGTTTGGCTCGAAGGTGCAACCAGCACGTTTCCTGCGGGCCACGTGAAAAACGTGAAAACCAGATGAACACTGGGCCCTGACAGCCAGACACAACTCCTGTGCACTCCAAAGCTGAGTGGCAATTCAGGAATCTCACACTGTCATGAATTCTACAAGCATCAGGTTGAGAATAAGAACTCTTTCTGCAGGAGATGTCTGCACTCCCTCATGTTACAATGATAGCAAGGAGAAAAACACCTGTCACTGCCTATATATCAGAAACAATTTTTGAACATTTCTTTTTTCATCTAGATTTAATAAAAAACACTTCTGTTTAAGAGTTTCCAAAACCATGCATTTTCTCTCATGTGTCGAAGGGCAGGAGGATGTGAAAGGAAATATTTTTTCAGTTTCAGAGGTTGTGTGACGTCTTAAATACTGCACTACTATCGAGAATTTGGTAATGGAAGGCTTTAGACTGCTTTTTCTTTTTTGTTTCCCTACTAACAAATATATTGGCAATGGCCAGTGAAGGTTAAAATTATACTGGATCACAGCTGTGTACCCTGTATACAGGCTTTAAGAAGTCATTTCCATGCCCTGCTGAAGCAATTAACCATTAGTATGGCTGTTGGGCTAGAGAAAGTGGGACAACAGCAAGATGCACTTGGTTGAAAGCAGCAGGTCTTTTCTTTAGGTCCAAATGGCAGCCCTATCAGACTTTCAGCTGGCTCCACTGCTTGTATTTTACAGCTGAGGAGAGAGCTCAAAGATTGGAAACCCTGCAGCTAAACAGCCACCTTCTTAGCACCCTGCCTGGCGCAAAGCTTGCCCGGCACCTGACTAGGAAAACACTGCAGGGGATTCACGGGAAGCAGGGCTTGGGTCAGGGGAAAGTGTTAAACCTTTGCACGTAACTTTTCATGTGACCAGGCTGGCCGCTCAGTGACCACGGGCTCCACTGGCAGGCAGTGGCTTGCGGAGACCTGGGAATTATTATATGGGATTGGGAGAGAATGCCAGCAATGCGCACAGGGCTCGGGGGGGAGGATGAAAGGCAAACACCACTTGGTGAATGAATTCAGAAATATGTGTGCGATTTGTGAATGACTTCTCTCCTTTCGCTGAACCTGCACATGAGTTTCTACAGCCACCGGGGAAAGCCTCACGATACTGTCCTGCGGACAAGGCGGTCCACGCTGACCCCCTGGGCTCTGCCACCCCACCCACCACGGGCACAGACTGTGCGGCTGTCCCTGGTGAAAGATGCTACCAGCAGCAAGAAGAGCGCTGTTTCGGCACGCTGCGTGCGAAGCTCCTTGCCAGGGCACCGATGAGCCTCCTGAAAACAGCCACTCTCTGGAGAAGAGCAGGATGCAGCTCTTCTGAACGCGGCAGCTCCCACTGGTGGTGGCAACACCATGGGGCCGTGGCGCACCCACAGCTGAGTGGGAGGGAGAAAAACTAAGGGTTGTCCATTTGTCAGTCTGGACCAAGCAGTGCCAGAATAGCCCATCGGCTGGGGGCGAGAGCTCAGGCGGTGCCACCACCATGGTTACCACCGTGGTTGGGGGCTCACTTGCCTGCTGGCTGGTGTCCCGAAGCGGCTGCTGCAGTCACACGGGGTGTGTGGGCACGTGCCTCCAAAGCGCACCTAGGAAGAGGGACTTGCTGCCTCCCCATGGCGCGTAATTTTGGAAAGATGGGAGCAGGGCATCCACTGTCTAGAAAAGGTGTCCCTGCAGCTCCTCACTTGGCATGGTCGAACCATCTTTTATTACCCTTCAGGGCTACGGCTGCAAACAAAAAATGCTTTCATTTCACTTTGGCGGCGGCTCAGGTTGTGTGTGCTCTGGCTGCTTCCTTAATCACAGTGGTTGTTGACAACTTCTGATAGAGATCCTCTCTTTGAGCAGTCCTCTCACTCTCCCATTTTTTTTTGCAGTCTGAACACATAACAAACGGGGACAACATTCTGTAAAATAAGCTCACTGTAATGCTGTGACTCCCGTGCCACAGTTATGCTGTGTTCCTCTCTTCTGTCCTCTCAGTTTGTGCTGCTGCTGTTTATTTCCTCTTTCTGGCTGTAAGACATTTTATTTATTAGCACTGGATTTCCTGTTGCCTGCAGCTGCCCGTACTCTACTCTCTCCAGCTCACTTTGCTGTTCGAGTCAGTCTATAGGTTTGTTATCCCACTGACTGAGGTGCTCCCTGCAGGTTTGATCATGGTTGTATTAACACTTGACAAAGAGCGGGACTCACATGGCAGCCTGGGCACACAAAAAAACCCAAACAACCCTAAAGCCAATACGGGGAGTCCTTACAGGCATAGGAGGGGTCCCTTTTTTTATGACTTACTGATGCAGAGATTATGCTTTCTCGGATGGCAGGAACAGCTCTTGTTTTGCTTGCACGCACTGCACTACAAGGAGGAAGTCAGCTCTTCAAACTGTACGCAGTCTGCAGGTCTGACAGGCAAGGGGTTAAAGGTTTGCAATTATTTATGTTTCAGACTGGGGGCCACATCGTGGTAGAAATGTTGTGTGGACTTTCCACATGCAAGATTCGTGAATGACTTCCCTGACCTTTTGTGGACATTCAACGTCCTCATAGTAAACACAAAGATTGCTTATACGGAAAGTGAAATCATGACAGGAAAAAAAAAATTGTTTTGCTGCTTTGAATGTGATTTCTCGGCTGGAAGGAAGGAGGAGGCACGAGCCCTCAACACTCTGTGTATTACCAGCAAGGCCAACTGGAAAATGTCACTCATCTGCACTGGGGAGAAGTGCTTCATCTAATTCTCTGTTGTCCAATACTGATTTGGTACTATTTCAAGTTGCAGAGAATAAGGTTGAAGCAGCACCTAATGGTAAAATTTTCTCTTTTGTGTATCAGCTGTGAGGGGCTGCCTTAACTTTATCTTTTCTTTCTGTTTGGTGGGGATTTGTGGCCTGAAAACTGAGTAAAGAGAGTTACGGGTGAAGCGAACCCAAGGCTTGGAGGGAGCTGCGGCATGTTTTACCGTGATGCAGCCGTAAATGTCAAGATGTGATCCTTTCAGCTGCTCTTCACGGTGGGCAGTTGCTGGCAGGGAAGCACTGCAGGTGCAGTAGCATTAGACACTTTTTCCTTTGTGTCAGATGTTTGAGAGCTGCCCAGGAACATTAAATAAGGAACGGTCTTCTGACATCTTCCAGGTTAGATGGAAATGGGAGATCCTGAGCAGTTGAATCGTGAAAGATCCCAGTGTGCTACCTGCAAGCCAGTGTTTTAACCCCAGTGTCCTGGCTGAATTCCAGCCTTGCTAATTACATCCTGCCTATGTGAAAATTCCCCTGCGTCTGTACCCGCTTTCTTCCCCACTTGTTTTCAGCACTTGCCTGGAGTTGCCAGGCGTGGTGAAGCGCTTGCCATGTTCCACCTCGGGCCTGGCTGCCTTTCAGCAGGGAATGAAACAAGCACTGTGCACGGCATTTGCAGTAAGCCTGCATCCTCTGCAGGGCAGGGTGCTACCAAAGAAGCCTACTCAAGGACCAGACTTGTCACAGAAAGTAACAGTGTGAAGAGGCCAAAGGCACCAGTGCTGGGGTACACTGCAGGGTCACAGGAGAGGCGGGAGGAGGCTGCTGTACGGTGATCTGATTTTTCTTCCAGCATCTCTCACCCACAAGGGCTGGAATAGCTGGTATGCAGTGATCTGGTTTAGGCGCTGACTGAGTTCAGGTTTGTTTGCACAGTGGGACAAGCTCTCAGTGCTGCTTACAACAACTACCATCGATACATTTCCAGCTTTTACATGTCTGATTATCAATCAGTTTGCACAAAGGAAGCTAAAGGAAAAATAATTCAAAACATTTAAACCTATAGATTTGTTTCCTTCTCTTCCACTTTGTGACTTGTGCACATTTCTTTTTGCTCAGCCCCATTGGGAACAACTCTCTTCAACTGACCATTAATCCCTCCAGTAAAAACCTGACTCATACCACTGGAGGGGAACTGGCTGAGGGATTGTCCCTCTCTTCTGAAGAGGTGACAGAGATGGCTACAGCGGCAGTTATATGATTCTCATACTAAGAAGCAGTAAGAAATGCAGGTCACATACAGAAGGATAATGAAATCACATATATTCAATACAGAAATGACTTTGTGGCTCATCTGTTCAATTTTCTTGACAGATAAGTTCTCTCTTTGATTATGGCATTTTTACCACAGTCCTGTCTGAATATTATACAGAAGCATATACATATACTTGTACACCAACTCCCCTGGCAGAGTAGAGGCAGAACATGCCCAGGGCAGGTGGAGCAGTGACCTCCTCCCTGCTGCAACATGCCCCCCCCCCCCCCCCCACTCCCCCCCCCCCCCCCAATTTTTTCAACATCTTAATCCCATGGGGCAGCAGCTGTGAGTAGTCGCTGTTCCAAGGGAGAAAAACCAAGGTTATCTCAAGGTGTGATGCCAGCATCTTTTCCCTCTATCCCAGAAGGGAAAGTACAGCAAGGCTTGGAAAGGGAGGGAATTTGTGTTGTCTGTGGTGTGAGGTAGAAAGCTGGGACTCAAAGGCCCGGGTTCTCTTGCCACAATCCTCATGTGACTTCAGGCAAGGCACAACTTTCCTAGTCTCATTAGCCTCGTCTTTAAACTGTATTTAGTACTTGCTTCACAGGGCTGAGAAGAAGGGGATTAAGCTTTAAGCCATCAATGTTTGTAAAACATTTTAGAACTTGGATGGAAATTTCCCAGGTAGTGCAGAGAGCTTTAAAAAGCTTATCTCCCTCTCCAACTGCAAACAGTCCTGCGGTATGAGAGAAATGAGTGAAACAGCGCTTGCATTTTGGTGTTTATAATAATAAAAAATCCTACCCTCCAGCTCCCCCTCTCTAGCCTTCTATGTTTTTTAAAAAGACGAGAGGCAGAAATGAGAAATTTTAGTCTAAACAGTTGCTCTCTGGAGATCTGAATGCATCTCAGTGGAATTTTCCCTGCCTTCAGCCTTTTGTGTTTCTGAAAAATCCTGGAACCAGGCATGTGACTGTAAGAGCAAAAAACACTTCTGTGTGAGTGCTCTACCAACTGTTTACAAGATACTCAGCTAAAATGGCTACAAGCAAGTTCAGCAAGGTTTGACTGAATGGCCAGTAGTGCAGCACCGTCAACAAGAAAATCTAAACTTCAGTTAAAGCAAAATTAAAATTACATTTTACAAAGGTCTCTTCAAAGCACAAAACTGGTAACACTGAAGCTGGCAAACTGCTTTTCCCCAAGATGAAATGTATCAGCTTTTATGAAAAGCTTATTGAAATGAAGTAGCTTCCTTGTTGTGATGCAAACCTCCTGGTTAAAGGAGAGCCCAAAGCCAAGTGAGCGGCCATGTAAGCAGAGAGCTGCGGAGTAGCCTTCTATTTGCCATCCCAGTGGGTGGCTGGGAGGGATGCAACATCAGCTTCCACATCCCAACGCTTTCTCAGTCTCTTGCGCTGCCATGGTAAGGGTGTGCTGGGCCACGTGCTCCCCAGGAATTGCCTCATCAACCAAAGACTGTTAGCAAACAGCTGATGCCAGCCTGCTTGCCTCACTACCGCAGGTGAGCCCACTGCAGCTGATTTCCTCGCTGCCCATTCTTCTGTACAGGTTACTCTGAATTTCAGGAGGTTGCTCAAGGAGGTTTTCCCTTGACTGCAGAGGACAGAACCAGCTTCTTGGGCCAATGGCGCCTGTGCATTGGCACTCAGCACTAACTGAACTGAACCACGGCTTTCCCTGAGGGACGTGAAGCTCGAGAGCTGGGAACAACCTGATCCCAATCACAGCACAGCCAGCAATGCCTCCAGCGGCCTTGAGCAAGTCACACATTCACTAAGTCTGTAAGGTGAGTAAATAGTTCTGTGGTTTGCAGTCACGTTGTGAACACTTCAGAAGTGCTTTGAAGATAGAGGAAGCTAAGCAGCTGTAACACACACCAGTCTTCCCACCTATGGGACTGCTACCCGTCCTCCTTCCACTCTGAACTGTCAGAGCCCGGCTATTAGCAACTCTGTTACATCATCTCCGATAATTTTCAAGTTGAGTTACAGGAATAAGAGCTCATTGAACTACTGCTTTTAACCAAGCCAATGAGTGGGTTTATCATTTCTCTTAAAAAGCAGAAGCAAACATTTCACTGCGTTATGGGCTGTGGATACCAAGCAACTCATGTGTTTGACTGATGGTTCCTTGTGTGTTTGACTGATGGTTCCTCCAGACTGGTGAGGTGATGGGGTGAACTGGGAAGGCACATGTGGCCGGTGCTTCTTCAGTAGCATGCATGTTGTTCAGAGGCTTTTATTACTATGTCACTTAAATTAATCTAAACAAAATATAGGATATTCACAAGTTCAGAGTTACCTGTGGCCCCACACATACAAAGAACTGCACATCATTTTAAAATTAGTCTTTAAAGAGACAAAAGTAGAAGAACGTTTACTATCTGCTTCACCAGTTTTTTGAAAACCAGTGTTGTCATTCATTCATTTCTTAGTGGAGGTTACATTTGTCCTTTCTATACATTGGATATATTGCTCAGAGTCTCACCAGTAGTGCTGGGTGAAGCAGCATCAAGTGAAAAATCTTTCAAGGCAGTATTCCTCACTTGTATGGTCTGCAGGGCAGGATTGGTTCCTTCCCAGGTTAAATTTGTTTGATGCTTTCCATCTGAAACACACAATAAAGACAGCTCTATGCCAATGAGTCAGAATGAGATCACAAAGTTACCATTTCCTCCAGCGTGCAACCACTTGGAAACCCATTTAATCCACAAAACAAATCAAGGTAATTAGTTCGGTATGAACTGAGAATTGCTGAAAATGGTTTGACTTACACTTACCCATCCTCTTTCTGCTGCCTGCCTGTCCTTCTAGTTACCACCATTCAGACTCTCCCCATTCTGGCTGGTAAAGGTTCTGATGCTACTCTTGTGCTCTGGAGCCAAACCTTAGATTAGTCCAGGCCTCTCTACCATCCCTTGGCAGAGCTCTCCAAAGGCCAAAGCATACTTGCTGAGGACCTTTGCATCACCCTAATTCTCCAGTAAAACCGTTTTTTGGTAAGCAGTGCCTATGAAGAGAACGGGATGTGCAAGAGGACTTACATTCTCTACCACAACTTATTTTCTACAGCTCAAACACATTTCCTAGAGTTTAACAGAGCACAGGTTACACTAAAGTATTTCCAAATATTAGCAAATTGCCCTGGGTTCAAAGAAAATACTATGGCTCCACCATATATGCTTTACTTATACCTAGGCTGAGAGCAGAGTCTGCTTCCTAATCAGTGTGAGCTGCTTCTAATCTTAGTCCCATGTCAGTGCAGGCTGTAAAGTGCTTTGTGATGAAGTTTTCTATCTATATACAGGGTATTATATTATTGTGATTAGACACCTCATGTAGAAAATGGGACTGCTGGCTATGAGAGGAGATATCAAAAAAATAAAATGAAAGCCTTCCTCATCAACCTGCAAGATGACAAGAAGAACACAAACTTAAGAAGCACACATAGTCATTGGGGCTAAAATATCCAAGGTAGTAATGAATCACCAGTCAGATCATGTCATGTCCTCATGTTTGCTGCTATTAATTGTGTTGCAAGGTGTCCCAGGCCTGTTCAAATATGTGCTTCTCCTCATCTCTACAGCTGACCCACGAAGACAAGCTCCATCGTAGCTCAAGGAGACCTCAGCTGCCTGAAGGACTCTGCACAACAACCAGTCACATCCGGGCCAATTCCTATTGTTCTCTATCAAAGCTTTGAAGAAAGTAAAGCTGAAAGGAGGAGGGTGAAAGGCAAGGTATTCCACTGCAACAGTCTGTGACATTTTTAATACTAACAGAGGTCATACTTGTAGAGGAAACACAAGGTTTACACAGATTGTCAAGTGAAGCTGTGCCTCAGTCTTCCTCCTCCTTTCTAGCCTTGTTCATTAACAACATGAAAAGCAATTACACTGGAAATGAGTTGCTCATATAGCTATCCTGGTATAACTATACTGACAATGATGATAACCCTAATGCAGGTAGAACAAACCCCACTTTTGCCAATACACCTTTGATGAATTCCTCAAGGGAAATACGCTATACCGACAAAAGCACCTCCAAGACTGTTTAAAACAGCTTTGGGATTTACTGCAAGGCACGTACAGCATTGTTTAGAATTATATCCCTACCCAACGGTACTTAATTTTCCTGTAGAGCTGGCTTGAAAACCCAGAAATTGTACAGAAAATCCTCCTGTGAATTACGGGGAGAGCCTAAGGAATCAGTGCAGTTGTCTATACTCTGTTTAGCTTCGGGAGAGCGCTGACAGCAAATGTATCCAAGAACTTGTTTTAATAGAAAGCTAGGAAAAGGAGTAGGTAAGCAAATTCTTTCCAAAGAAGCAGTTCCTAGTAAGTCTTTGGTAACTTTATATTCTCATCCTATTGAAACAAACAAACAAATAAATAAACAAATAAACAACCCCCCCGACGCCCCCAAGCACCCACTCTCAGCAAGGGAACAAAAAATACCGCCTGTCTTCAAGAGGAATTCAGGCATTCCATAGTCATGATGTACTAAGTGTATAAATGTTGTCATTTTTAGCGCATCAAAGATAATGTAAAAGCTTTTTGTAGTGTCATATTAGCCAACTACATTTCTGAGCCTGAGATAACAGAGTAAATATGTCTTCTCAACATACTATCTCTTTTTTTGCTCACTTGTTTGTTTCTGCTAAACCATGACATTTAAAAAAAAACACAGGAATTTTGGAAGTCTGTTTAACACCACTGCTTTTTGAACAGCATCGCTCAGGAATTCCAGGCCTGAGTCTCAGATTTAGTAGAGCAGCTGGCCATGGGTTTCAACTGCAGGACACTAGAGCGCTTTTCTCATTTTCAGTAAGGTCCCTTTTCCACCAAACAGGGTTTGTACAGGAAGCTTAGTTGCAAGTTTAGCTGAGGAATGATATTGCCCATCCACAAATGATAAAGCTTAACATAGCTTTTTAGAACTCTTTTTTGAGAACTACTGCTAATAGGTATCGAATATTTCCCATTGATTTTGTGTGGAATAACATCACCCAGTTGCATCCTTACCTGAAGCAGGCTACATAAAACTGCTTAGATTGCTATACAGGCTCTGATTCAGTCTTTTTTATTTGCTCAGAGTGATTCAACTGGTGGAACTTGCCTAAATTATTATAGGCAAGCACATGTAACCCTTTCATGGGGCTAGAAGCCATTGCAAAGTTATTTGCAGTGTATGTATGCAAATCAACTTCAGTTTGAGACAGACTAGGAGAAGGTTGAAGGGGATTTCCCTCATTTATGTAATCTATTGTTGCTTCTTAGCTTCCTCTATTCACATGGCCAGGAGGCACAAGCATGACACCACGGGTAATTTCTCAAACTTAATCTGAAAACAAAGACAATGTGCTCAGTGACCTACAGCAGTCTTGCAGCTTTCGGTAAATCCTCAGACGCCTCCTCAATGATGTCTGTAATAAAGAAGGCCTGAAGGAGCAGCGGAGGGAATAACTCGGGTGATGAGGGCTTCCCTTACCGGCATACTCAGAAAATGGTCAGCAGCCAGGAAGATCTATGTGTTGTCTCTCAGATACAACTTTGGCGTGCCCAGAGCTCTAATTTTACATTTCTTGATCCGTACAGAGGGCTGCAAGCAGAGAGGTGTTTCTCCTACTGTCAGGGAAGGTCATTCCCATGGGGAGGAGCAGAACTCATCCTACCACGTGCTCAGGGGGATCTAGTCGCGCTAAAGATACTCACTGAAATGAGTGGCCGGACTGGTAGAAGCTTTAAGGCAAGTAGGAGAAACACCCACCTGCTTGCAGCCCACGAAGAGCTCTGTGCTCCTGAGCTCAGACGCAGGAGATCTGCTCAGAGCTGGGCTGGGTATCGCTCTCCACCCAGTGCATCGTGCTGTACAGACTGCGCTGTTATTGCTCCCGTTGGGAAGATTTATAATTCAGTGACTATCCAGATTCTGAGAAACGCACTTACCGAAAACCACAGCTAAGGGAAACACAGCAGGTGAAGTAAGAGTGGTGGCACCGAGGAGGAAGGAAATCTCCCTGCACTGCACTGATAAGGGTGTGCTTGATATATTCTGTGCTCAATCTGGACAGTCCGCAACCAGGAAAACACAGGCTAGCTGCTGAAGGAAATTCAGCTCAGAGGCCCTAGGGACTGAATCAGTCTGTTAAAATGCTTTATTGGTTTTATTTATCACTACTGAGATAGGATGCCTAACCAACACATTGGAAAGATAGTAACTGTTAAATATTCAACAATCTGGCCTTTCAGTTGACAATATGACAATTCTGAATAAAGTTCATGGAAAGCTTGTCCTTCCTAGGTACTCCAACAAAGCCAAAGAGAACTGGACCGGACCAAAAAAAAATAAAAAGAGTAAAAAAAGAAGTAGGGCACTACTGTGGAGACCTGGTTAAAAATCCAAGTCTTGCCAGGGGCCCATTGAATGATCCTGGGCATGTTGTTTCCTGCCCTGTGCTTCAGCTTTTCCCATCTGTAAAGAGTACAGCAATGCTGACCTTCCTTGTAAATTGCTGAGATAAATGGCTAGAAAAGCAGCAATACGTCATTAATTACTTATTATTTCTGAGGAAGAAAATGTAAAGAGGAGAAGCCACCAATCTTTCAGGGTTTTCTTGATCCTCATAAGAAATAAAAAACGCCACATAATGTGAATTTCACACCACAAAAAGTTTTGGCGAGCCACCTTTAAGAAGAAATAGTGGGTGCACAATTAAAAGAAAGCTAAAAGCAGGCAGACACTCAGGAAAATGCTCCAGATGGTGAAACGAGTTAGGCTGCCGAGCTGGCTCCCACAGGATGTGGTGAAACCCCCATTGTTTGAGACATCTGAAACTGAATTCTTCAAAGTGCTGGTATATGTAATACAAGGAACCATTCTGGGCTGCATCGAAAGGTAGCTGCACTGTGATGACCTGCAAAAACTACACCTACCATTTCTTCAATTTTAACAGGATTCTTACCGCTCTGACTACGAAGAGCTGGAGACTATTTTAATTAACATAATATCTGAGGAACATCTGCTGGGGAGTAACTACATTGTGTTTTTGCAAGAGATACGTTCAGCAAACCCTTAACAGATCTTTCTTCCTGCCTATGCCATTCTATGATTCACGTTCCTACTTCTGAGATCCGAACTTTGTATGCCCGAGACGAGAAAAAAAAGCTCCGCATTCTCTGTTTGAGAATTAAAGTGGGCATCCTACAGACAGACTGTTTAGTTCCTGTATTATAATCTAAGGGAAAACTGGGTGGCTTGGTTTTTACAAGCAGTGGTTTGCAGAAGAAATACCATGATTTTAATGGGAACCAAATGAATGATCGTTACGTAAACACCATTATGAGACACAGAACAAATGTTGTAA
Source organism: Apaloderma vittatum (assembly GCF_000703405.1). Lineage (NCBI taxonomy): Eukaryota > Metazoa > Chordata > Aves > Trogoniformes > Trogonidae > Apaloderma > Apaloderma vittatum. The sequence continues at coordinate 147,558 of NW_009726493.1, read as the reverse complement.
CGTTAAACGCTCTAGGTCAAACTCACCAAAATGGGAACTGGCAGCAGCACACTGGAACATTGGGTTTCTCCACATTCAGACACTACTGCAAACATTTCCCGTTCCTGCTAATGCTGGTTCAGCTCCTCTGGAGGTGGCTGTGGAGGGAGTCTCCTGCTTCTGTTGTTACTGGCACTTAAGACCTTACAACCTTCTCTGAAATCTGAATTTAGAGCTTTGGGGCAGTTTTATTGATACAAGTTGGTTTACTGGATAGAGCAGGTAGAGGAAGAAAAGTTTTTAAAAGGAGCTTAGAATTAAGACTTTTAAAACCTTAATTTCCCCTTGGTTTCATACCTGCTGATATACACAAAAAAAATGAAAAAAAATAAAAAGAGGTGAATTGATTCAGATGGCATATATGCACTAGTAACCCTGTCTTACTGGATTCACTTGGGCAGGACAGTCATGGGGTGCTCCCAACCCCCTTTCAGCCCCTCCAGCAGGAGCACTGGGCCTGGAGCACCCCAGCACCCCTTGCTGCTGCCTCCTTACAGGAGGGCTGGCACCACCAGCACACTGCCCCCATCCCTGGCCAGGGACCCAGCAATTTCCTCAGGAATGAATCACAAACGAGAAAACAAACAAGAGCTATTTAAGAAGTTTTCTTCTCCTCCCGCAACTGTCCTGTCCAGTATCATATTCCTGACAGCTTATTCTTCAAGAATTTAGTCATCTAAGGTTTCAGTGACTCATATGATGAACCTTCTGCGCATTTCCTGGAAAGAGTTCTGCGCGGTCCTCTACATCTCCCTGCCATTTTCCTCGAGGGTCTCATCCTCACAACATTTTCACATACTTCAGCTTTCCTCCATTTTTGGAGTGGAGGAGGGAGGCAAAAATCGCTTGAGCGCACCCAGATTTGCAGCGTAACCGGAAAGCAACGTGGTGAAAGAAACATCTGCAAAACAAAGACGGGCACTGAACCAGAGAGTCTCTTTTGGAAGTGGCTGCTTCTTGGGCTGAAAACTGGTCAGAAGAAAAGGAGCTGCAGTAGGAAGAGCTGTGTGCTACAATATGGTCATGAATTCACCAGGGCTGTACCCTGTAAAATGAAGATGAAAGAGATTTGAAACCTCTCTCGGATCATTGCCTGGGTGGGTGTGACTCACTCTGGGCAAATGCCACCGATGACAAGCACCCTGACACAAACTATTGAATGAACTGGGCTGGATGGGAACCAAAGCAACCATTTCACATACTCAGGCCAATCTGAAAGACACTTCTGTGCAGAAAACAACTGCTTCCTTTTCCTGGTTAAAAAGAAAGTTCAAAAGCTGCCCGGAGACAGCTTGAAGGATACTTTAGCAAATTGTGATCTAAGCAGGGCTGTGCTACGCCCCCAGCAGACAGCTGCCTGGACATCGGCGATGCCCTGACCGTACCTCCTAGCCCATACAGAAGTGCTACCTCTGCATATTTATGTTACAGTTATAATAGGGGGGGGTCTAGCGGTCTTCTTAAAATATTCAGAAATGTGTGTGTGTGAGCCCCTCAACATAATTACAGAAGAGTGAAACAGCTTTGTGACAGTGCCAGCCTGTGCTTATAGTCCTACGTCTTCTACAGCAAAGTCAGCAGATGAAGCATCCTGGCTTACACTAACCTGCTAGTTAAGGAATTTGCAGATCTGTCTGATGGAGACAGGACCAACATATCCAGCATTCTTAGAGGATGATTTCAGTGCTCAGTTATACCAGTACAACTGGCATGTATACTGGTCTGTGTCCCTATATGTGTGTGTATATATATATACAGACACACACACACACACACAGAGATATTCATGTTAGTATATATACACTGACATACATCATAAGCCTGTTGCCTTTAAAGGGATATGGTGTCAGGTCAAAGTTGGCCCGATGTTCTTCTTATTAAAAAAAAAAAAAAAATAAACTTCTACAAGCCCTGATTCCAACAGAAATGTTTCTATGATTTATTTTAAGAAGGGAACATTCCCCTGCAGTGCTCGCCACAACCCAAACATTGCAGCACTGTGCAAGAGCATGAGAATCAGAGAGGAAACTGAAAAATCTATTTTCACTGCTCCAGAAGAGAAAAATACAAAGTAAACAAACAGCAAGAGCAGTGACAAATAAATTTGACTTTAGTGGTGCCTGCAGTGTTATCTATAGGAGAGTACACCTGAATTGTGCATGCTTTTCTAGTGATTTCTACAACACGTGTGACTAAGTGTGAGATGGGGACTCCTGGGAGTCATCTAAATGGTAGCAAAGTGATTTCTTTTTCTTTGGTTGATCGTTACTGCTCATCAAACCTTGCTTGTCACACTTGAGAAACTCAACAGCCAACTAGAAGAAACTGCCTCGCTCTTGTCAAAGCTAGAAAACCATTTGAGGCTTGGGCAAGTTATCCAGGGAACAAATTTCGTGTTTGTGGGCCAGCTCTCAGAAGGTTGAAAGTAATGGGAAGAGTCTTTTCTCTAAATATCTGGAGCCTCTATTCTACAGAAAGGGGAACCCGCTTTCAGTGCTACTGCTTGTTTCTGTGCTCAAGTTTGCAAAAAGCAGCAAGCACTAGGAGAAGAAAAAACCAAACATATGGAGATGGAACTACTCAGAGAGAACACATTTCCTTTACACAACTACTGACGGCATGCACACACACATGCATGCAGACATGCACACACAGCTCCTCAGTCTGAAAGGTCTGTGTACTGAGGAGAGCGAGAAACAAAAATAGTGAAGTCTGCCCAAAAGGGACTGTAAAGGCTGATCTTGTGGCAGATCAGTGATTTCACCAGAAAGTTTTTGGAAGCCATAAACAGGAAATGGTTAAGTAAAAGCAGGTGGAGCATTCTGACTGCAGAACAACGCAGGAAATAGCTGAGCGTCTGAATGGATGCAAAAAAAAATGCTCTTCTGCTCAGTCCTTGGCAGGAGCAATACGCCTGCTCCTGCAAAGACCTTTTGCTTGAGTAATGGGCTCTTCTTGAATTTCGGAACCAGCATGGAACAGCTAGGAGGTTCTGCCTGGAAGGCAAAACACAAGAGGGACTCACCTGCCCCAGGAAGGATGAGTCAGAAGCACCCAGCAGTATCCACTGCCTGCCAGGGGCTTCAGGTCTGAGGAGCCAGAACATCATCTCTGGCTCCTGCCCCAGGTGCTGAAGTCCCAAGTGTATTTGGTGGAATCAGAGAAAAACATCATTCCTATCACCCCTTTCATTGCAGGGGGCTCCCAAAGCGCTTCATTGTAGGAACCATCCTCCATCTCTATTGAAGCACAGTCCCTTCTGGGGCAGAGCAGTGCAGCTGTTTAATAGCTCACAGCAACATCACAGAAGCAGATGGAAAAGAAAGTGAAATGTGTAAGAAAAGTTCTTTCCACTTTCCTTCTAACCCTTCCTTTCTCTTCTCTTTGTCCACAGAAATGTGTGCCAATTCCAGACAACTCCAGATGTGTGTCTTTCCCACCAGTATCTGCAGAGACTTGGCTCTGGAGATGAGGATGTGCTTGCCAACACACAGCCTCTCGCTGCCTTCAGCCCCAAGGGTCGAGTTCCTGCTGCCACACTCTCCTCCCTGGCTGTGCTGCCATACATGCTGCAGGATGAAGGGCAGACATGCTGGTAAGGGACAATTCTGCTTTCTTCTATGTGAGTATAATGTTGATGTAAAATTATTTAACGTAGACAAAACACTCTTGCCTTCAAAGTGCACTGAATGGTCACATTAAAGCCCCGAGGAAAGTTAAGAAAGGAGCACATAGATTACTTTGAATCATTCTGACCTTGTCTACATTTTAAGTGTTAGATGGTAAAGCTATGTTGGCAAACTCCTAGATATTTTCTTCTCCTCTCCTACATTTAAATAAAAAAAAAAGTTTCTTCTTATATTCTGAGAAAAGAAAACACTAAGGACAAAGGATTTTCTATGGAATTACAACTACGCAAACAAAACCTTTTTTTCTGGTGGAGAAATCTTGCAAAGACACCTTGCTCTTTTTTGACACTGCTGTTTTGGCAAAACTCACCAGGTGTTATCGGAAATCCAAACTTATGCTGCCTTTTCTACATCTTTTTAAACAGTGAGTTACTACATACTATATAGACTTTTTAAACTCAAACTTGTAAATCCTAGTCTAGAGAGAGCCTTTGGGAGTACGGTTCAAATTCACCCTGCCCAATCTCCACTGTTTCACACTTCTGCCCAGGTCACGCCTTCCTGGTGGTATCCCGAGAACAGTCGTGACCAGAGCTCAGCACCCTGCACTGCTGCGCCCACGGGAGGAGGGAGGGGGCACTGCCAGGGCAGAGTCTGGAGTGGCACCTTCTGCAAGTGCCACCACACTCATCTAAGGTGCCACAGGACGTAACTGCATGGAGAGGACGTCTCCTGCCAACTTGAGGCAGACGACAGGACAGCTTCAGGGAGTTAAACCTTGGCACTGAGCTTCGGGAAAAAAACAGTCTGCGATTCGTATGAATCTAAGAAACTGAGAGAAGGTAATTGGAATGGGCTGAACAAAAATAAACAGGTGTTTCTTTCCTGCTCGTTTCACAGTTTCTTCCTTCTGCCCTCACCCGCATTTTTTTTGCACTTAAGTTGTTGAGAAAAACGTCAGGAATGAGGTTCTTGGTATAATTACAGTTTGCTGAGAAAATCACAGCCCGCAGCAGTAATTCCTTTAGTGCTAGAGACAGATGCTGCTGAGGTCTAATCACAGTGTTCCCACTAACCAGGCTCTGAGTCTAATCTGTCATCAGCTGAGAGGCCGCTGGCTCCCGCCGCGCGTGTGAACCCGAGCTGCTGGGCTCGTTCCTCTCCCCTCGGCCCGAGCCAGGCAGTGCCAGAGGGAGGGTATGTTTCCATTCACTCCTTGCTCTCAGCTCCAGCGATACTACGACTTCAATGTGCTGCTTATCTCTCTTTCATGCCTAGTATCAGGGCCACTCAAAGGCCCGCTGGAAAGGGCTCAAGTGGTTGTTTTCGACTTACAATGCCGCACAGTGACTGCAGTTCGAAAATACAATTTAAACTGAGATAAGTTGAAGGAGAGGCTTAATGAGAACGGCCTGTAGCTAATTCCTCCTTCCAAAACATACGGTATTTTTGCTTATTAAGAGGACAAGGCTGCACTCATGGAACGTATAACCTCTGTATGTTAACAACAACAAAAACAACCCCCCCAAAAGTCTGAGTGCTGACGAGCACAGAAGTAAGAGGGAAAAGCAGAACTGGGTACACTGAAAAAGAGCCAGGAGAGAGCACAACGTGTAAGGAGAGACTTAAGAAATCTCTCCTCTCTGTTACACACAGTTGCTGTTGCCATCAAATGTTTTGCATCTGACACTGAAAGAACACAGGGCCACCTCTTTGAACTCTGTGCTGGTGGAAGAAGCTCGAAAAACAAGGGACCTCAGGAGCTCAGGAGCGTCCCTGTGCAGACAAAAGTCACTGTGGTACTGGATTAACATCTTTAAATTGGATTCTGGTCACAAAAGGAAACTGGCTGAAGAAGTCTGTTTTGAAGGCATGTTCCTGTGGCACGAGTGAACCAGTGAGAACTGTGAAAGTCTTTAAGCTGGTACCCACCTTACAGCATCTGTGTGGCTAATAGGTGCCCTGAAGTACCAGGGTAGACGCTAGGTTCCGGAGGCATAGATTGCACAGCTGTGTTTTGTGTGAGAAGCTCTTAAGAAAGGCATAAGGGAACAAAGTAGGTCATAATTTCTGGTCAGAGGCAAAAACATACTAAACCAGCTGACTTTCTGTAGCAGCCTGCGGCCAACTCAGTTTCTTCATGTTCAGCTTTTTCCGAATCTGCACGTGGTAGCTGGGCGCACACGATAATACTCACCAGAACTCTGCAGTAAAGGCGTGCACAGCAGCCTCGCAGCCACTGATGGACGGACGGAGGGGAGCAGAAGCATAGTAGATGCCTCAGTGAGGGGGAAGAAGTGACTCATACAGGAAGCAAAACAAAGCAAAGATGAACTTAGAGCAGAGTTGGTGCTCTTTCTTCTAAAAGAGGCAAACAGCTGGCTGTAAATCAGTTTTCTTGCACTCAGAAGGGTGGGTATAATGGTGAGAGGAGTTGTACTTGACAGTAATGGAAGTCCAAGGAAGTTTGAATAAGATTAAATGGCAGTCACTGGCCAAGAGAGAAAAGAGGCTTTAAGGCAAAAATCAAAGACAGGAAGTGACTAAGTAGGTCAGAAGCTGGGGGTAGTGAGCTGGATAGATTAAGTCGGACGTGGAGCAACTAAGTTAGCTCTGCTAATGACAAGTGATAACCATTTCAATGTCACCAAGTTTAAGAAATCTGACTCTGAAATCACCTTCAAGGCCTTGATAGCAAATCAGAGATTGCTGAGTTCTAATAGTATCTACATCAGGGCAGATACTGCATGTGTTTTAACAAGAGATCAGCTTTACCGTCACTTTTTGACCCTGCCAAGCTTCCTGTAAATAGCACACTCTTTTGTCTGAACAGGATTTCTTCTTAAGGAGCTAGGAAAAATGAACTGACTACGAAACTGTGAGACTCTGAGAAGGGATGCTAATGCAGGTTGAAAAGACAGAAGCAATGGAGAAACTTCTTTCCACCCCTAAATTCAATAAGTCTTTGATGCATCAGCTTTGTTCACATCCAGGGCAGCCGGAAGAGAACAGTCACCTTGTATTTTTGTACCTGATGAGAAAACCCCAGATTGTATGTGTGCACTGGGACAGTTCAATGTGTGTCTATTCCAACTTCAAAGAGGCTTTCAATGCTCTTTCAGATGTAGGGTGTGAGGAAGGGTGAGAACTGCTAAAGCCAGCCCCATCCTCATTAAATCTTTGCCCTCTCTGGAGCAAGCATGCAAGTGGAGAGAATAGAAGATATGCATGAGCAACTGAGCATCTGTGATCTCATGACCTTTGACTGTTGTATTATGGGAAATGTATTCTCCAGTTGCTATGCTTTTCTAATTCATTTGTATTTTCCTTCAGTGACTCTCTTGTATTTTCTTCGGTGCTCCTGTGTAATGGTTTCAAGGAACCACCGATATCTCCAAGTTAAGCATGCATACAATAGCTTTAATTAAATGTTTGTGAGTATCCCACAGTAATGCAAGGGAAAGGGAAAGCAAACAGTTTTGTATTTCCTTGTACCTATCCTTTCTGAGCCCTGGCTTTGGCAGAGGCATCTGCATCACTGCCCTTTAAGTCCATTTCTAACCTACTGTGAAATGAAGGCCATTGGGTCCTGCTGCTCTGCATGTAAGCACTTCAGGCATTTCATTCCCATTAAAAAAGCTACAGATCACCTGTGAAAGCTGCGATGCCAAAACCTTTAAGGTTTCTTCTAGGCTAGAAGAAATAAAAAATAAACTAGGGTAGACATTCTTTACTCCGCTTATAAAAACTGGAGAATAAGGTTAAAAATATCCTTAAAATTTCTTAATATTGCACTAAGATTCTAGAGGAAGAGTAGCATAAAAACAAAGGTTTCAATCTTTTTCCATATTCTGAAATCAATCTTTTCCGTTCCCTGTGACATTGGCACACTCTCAGTCTCGGTGCCACCCTCTGCAACGATTTACCTATTTATTATTCTTTTAAATTGGGATCTTTGCTTCTTTCACAAGTAGTTAATGACAGCATTTTATATGCACAGAAGAATGTTGCAAAGGATTTTTGTTTTGATTTCAGGCATTTAAAATAAATATACATGAGGGAAATGAAATTTGGAAGGGGAACTTTCATCATGCAAAAATGGAGGAATAAGAAACAGAACGCAAAGGTTATCAGTCAGTTCTTTAAGTCAAACACAAGACAATTTTACAGCACAGAAAGTGGTGAGTTTGTTTCTAGAGAAAGAATCTTTGTCTCTCTTGTATGATATGGAAGAGTTAACAGTACCTGCAAGTATAACCATGAGGCCTAACGCTAGTGATTATTGCTAATGTTAAGTACTAGTGCAAAGTACTTGTCTTGAGTTTTTCTATGACTGACATCATTATTGTTTCAAAGTTGAAACAAGCTAATTGGAAAACGCTATGGCCTGGCTGTACATATTTTATTGCCAATCCATCCACTACTTCTCAGTGACTCCCAGAGAAAACGTACATCAGAAAAGATAAGAATGATTGTTAAGACTGGGAAAAAAATAAAAGCCAGTTTGATGAGAGAATAAAGAAACTATGCTTCTAACTTTGACTTTGGCTATTTCCCTGTGCTGAGACCAGAGGCATTACCAGTTTTTGCAGCCTGACACGCTGGATTTGGGCAGGGGCTGCTCAGCAGGGGATGAATAAGCTTTGCTGGAGCTGGAGCCGCAGTGAGTTCTCAGGAGGGAACAGAAAGCATGGGTTGTTTCCCTCACATAGCAAGGCACAAAGGACAGCGGGGTTGTCTGAGAAGATTGAGAACTGCTGACACTAGTAACCGGAACTGGCAGCTGCAAAGGGGAGTGGGATGAAAAGCATCTTACAAAGCAAAGGAGGAAAGAAGGCCAGGGAAGATCTAAAATTGGGAGCAGCTAACAAATGCTGACAGCGACTTATTCCTTCCTCAAGAGCCTGATCCTGAGCATACTGAGACCAACATAAAGACTCCTACAAAGATTTGTGGGATACTCTTAATGAAGATTTCTACTCCTCATCCTTCTCTTAATCTGCAGTCAACATTTCCACTCCAGAGGCTTCTTAAAAATACACCTGTTTTTGATGAAGGGGGGGAGTCAAGAAGGTTTTTTCTCAGAGGTGTGCGAAGAAGAGGTTGGATCTACACTTCACTATCCTCCTTAATTTCTTCTATATCTGCCTGATGCCCGTATTGCAGCTCGTCAGTTCGGATGGTCCAGTACAGCGACTGTAGCAGGGATGCAGTGCAATGGTGCACAGAGGGAACACACTTTGGGCTTTTTTGGTTTTCCTGATCTGATTACGGAGAGTTTTGATTTTTGTTCTTTGGTTTTCTGAATTACTTACTCAAGCTGTCCTGAGCACTATGCTCCTTGTAAATGAGAGTCGGCATGCACTCATGTTTATTAGCTCAACAACTCCAACAATTTCATTCGTATTCATGGACTTCCTTTTCTATATGTCATTTATATTTTTTTTTTGCTTAGTTTTGGTCATATCTCACTTGCCAGTCTTCTAAACGAAATGACTGTCAGACTGACCATCTTCACTGTTGCTTCTTCACCTCCTATTGAATGGCAGTCATGAAATTCTTGCATCAAAACCCAAGTTATTCTAGTGCTTCCCATCCTATCAGGCACTCCAGAGGCTATTTCTGTCCTCCTCTAGTAGTGACAGCTGATTTATATCACCAAAGCTAAGGCCAGGGAAATCAATGCCCAACTTTCTCCCAGAGAGATGAGTTTTTATGGATGGCATAACTATTTTCACTCTACAGGTACCAAAGCCACTCCTCCTATCTCTGTGACACTGATTAAGGCCTATGGGGATGAAGGTCCCTTCCAACCATGACAATTCCATGATTCCATGACACGGTCATTTTAGGCCTTGGGCCACCATGAGTTCATTTAGACTTATCTGGTTCTTCATGTTCAACTTCCCTCTAGTAAGTCATAACCACCTTTGTTCTCCAAGTGCATGAAGAACTTGAAGCTAAAGCTCAACATTCAGGGCAATCCCTTAACTCTGTGACCTCAACAGTGCAATTTACTGGAAAATGCTTCCCCAAAATTTTATGGTTCCTTGGGATAAGGAGGGGAAGTGAAAGAGGAGCAAAACCAGCAATTAGTCATTTCTTTACAACTTCTTTTTTACTAGCTAGTTCTAAAGTAGTTCCCCCCCTTAAAAAAAAGAAAAAGTCCTATTTCTGACAGAAAAGCGGCTGCAAGGGTAGCAGAGCTATCTGTGCACTGCGATGGCAATGTTCATGCTGCTTGTCACCCTGTCGAGTCCCGAAGAGACTAGGAAACAAGAAGATAGAAAAGTTGAAAAAATGAGAGCATAAATACTCTGCAGGGAGCTGGTAAGACAGCAAAGTCACAATGGTGGAAAGGAGAATGTCAAAAGTTAATCCCAGGTATAATACCTCAGAGGCCAGATACACGTTGTGAGAGGTGTCGTTCATCTAATATTTATGTTTTGTTTTCCCTCTGCGAACTTTAAGGTAGGCCTCAGCCAGGGAACGCTGCATTCTCTGTAAATGCCTTGCATGGCCTGTTGCTGCCTTTCCAAGTTTCTTTTTCAATAGCACATTTTTTCCTTGTTTTTAAATGCTTGCTGGAGTCTTAAGACGAGATTTTAACCTAACAATAAAACACCTGCATTTTATTAAGACTTAGGACTTAGGTTTCACCTCCCTCAATTATACTGAAGTGTTGCCATTAGTTGGATTAACCCTTTCAGAGTCAGTTTTGCTTTGAAAGTAAACTTACATGCCCAATTCCACAGTCCTACACTTTATTTGGAGGAAAGAAAAACCAGCTCTGAGACAAGACCCAGCGGTGCAGAATCCCTAAACCAGAGCTGCAAAGTCTAACACAACAGTCCTGCATCAATGTGTCCAATGGTAGCAAAAAACTTAAATCTAAAATGTTTTTACCAGTCCCTCTTGCTTCAAGAGTTAGATTTTTAAGTTGTATCACAGAAACTTCATTCAACTAATTTTATTACTCTTCCATTGTTTTAAATGACAAGTGGAACAGCACTATACAGTGGTTTTTGTGCCTGGACCTCCAAGTGTGTTATTATCTGTATATTAAATTAGAAGTGACATATTGATGTAAAGTAATTGCTCAAATTCATGTGGCAGTTTAATAGGAGGGCTGGTAAGTTCAGTTGTCAATGTACTGTGCAACTGCCCTGTTCCCCACTTAATTTAGGTTTTTGATAAGCGATTATTTGCTAAGTCCCCTTCACACACATCACAGAAGAACTGCCCTGCAAAGAGCAACAACTGTGTGCTATTTTACCAAATATGATCAGTTCATTGAACACAGGAGAGAGTAACTTAATGCACCCAGCCAGAGATTGAGGATCAGCACACCATTGGTTCTGATTCCATCTCTGTTGCTATCTATGTGCTTACGGGCACGTAACTTTATGACTCAGCTTCCCATCTATGCAGGAGTGAGAGAACAATTCTTCACAGCCAGCAGGTGAATCAAGAGGTCGTAAGACTTCTGAGGTTATTTTGAGTTAGCTATTTCATCTTAGGACTTCAGTGGCACACCTATACAGGCATAATTCTACTAATATGCATCAGACCTGTACGGAGAGAACAGGTACATCCAAAGGTCAGAGGTTTGGAGATACTCAGATAACATGGCTACAGAGCCATACAAATTCCTAGGGTAGCCAGGTAAGTAAATAGAGAAATACTAGTTGCTACCCAAATACTGGTCAGGTATAATTCATTCTATGGGTAGCTGTTATTATTTATGCAGTATGATGTATTAGATACTGGTGTGATTTATACTAATACATTGCCACAACAGTAGTATAGAAAATATCACATACTGTGCTACCCATAAAAGGAAATGCACAAGGTTTATGTTGCTCTTGTAAACATATATATATGATTTTGAAACTGTGTAGATTTCAATAATCACTGGAAATGGGCTTTATAAACCCTCATCACAGCAAAGCTAGTTTTAAGGATATAAAACGATAGTTATGTCATAGAATGTCATATGATGCGGGGACCCTGCAGAGACTGGGACGTGTAACAGTGAAAGTCATCTGGTGTGAGAGCAGCAGACAGCCCCTATGACCCCACACTAGCTCTGACCACAAACCAGGGTGTGAACGCTTGTGAGCCCGTTGAGGAGCACAGCTTTTCTCGCCTGCCATTTGGAAAGACAAAGGATGAACATAATTTATGAAGATAATCTGGAGTGGAATTTTTCATATTTGAGTCATGACTCACAGGATTCTTACTTTTATATTCAGCGTAAACAATCATTCTGAGCTGCTTTTAAAAAGATGCGTAAACAGCTTTTCAAAGTCTCTGTTAAACCATATTGGGGTAAATCTCACATTTGTTTGAGTTTACACCCTTTAACTAGCTTTAGAAAGCTGTGACTTACATTGCTGTGTAAATCACATCTGCTCATAAGCTGCGGTTTGAAAACACTGCACATCTGTGGTATCAAATGTGTGCAAATTAGAGAATTATATGACATTACCAGTCACTTACATGCAAATGTAAGCTTTGTTTTTTGTGCTGTATTTGAAGTCATGTTATTATGTAGCGTAAACTACAATCATCTACTCTCTGCTTAGATAGCAATCCAGACAGGGATTTGCAATCCCTCTGCAGTCATTTCCACACAGCCATATAGTCAGGTACCCCAGTCAGGAATGTAAGTTACGAACAGGTATGTGCCCTGAAGCACGCTTATAGCCACTCTTTATAGGTGGCCTGGTCACCATACTCATTACTTTTGAGTAAATAAAAGCAAGAGTTTGTATTTTGGAGTCACGTTTGTTGATAAAAGAGGTATTTTCTTTGCAGCAATCTGGAAAAAGATTTTTCAGCTTTACTTTGTCATGTGTCTGTGGCTTCTTTTTGAAGTTGGTACCAGGTCGACCAGAGCCAGCATCCTATAATCCAGGATCTAGAAGCAGGGAGGTGGTCAAATCAGTCATAAGCTCTCTTCCAGCATTACAAAGGGACCTGTTCCCTGTGACAGGTTTGCTGTATTTTTCTTCCTCTGAGTGTCTCAAGAGAGCGTCATCAATATTTTCCTTCTTGTATTTCACAGCCTTGCTCCTATTTTCACCTCTTTTTATATAAATTCTTTTAAAATCTACAAATTAGAATGTTCTGCTTTGAATTACAAGTTTATTTTCAGTCTTGACTGTATTTTTCTTTCGACAAATACTTCTACAAAGCTTTCATCAAAAGACCCAACATTACTTCGAAGCACTGTTAATGAAGCCTGACAAAACAATTATGCAGAAGTTATTATCATCTGTACTTTTCATAATGAATTACAGATAAAGTAATACATGACTCGATCAAGGTTGTACAGTGAATTAATGGTAGCAGCTGGAAGTGTAGCCTAGGAACTTTGACACCCACGCTTTTTTGAAATTATATGCCCTGAAAACACCGGGACCGTCTCAGACCCACTCTGCACTACCAACATTCCTCTCATATGACTGAGGTGTTTTTAGGCTATGAAAATTAAAGAAAAGGAAAAATGAGGTAAATCAATGTCAGATTCTACATTATTTTCCCCTCTGAGGGTAAAGATTTTTTCTTGTTTTAATTTTTTCTTACAGTAGATATTGGCAGGCTGAAAGTTGAAATAAAATAGGAAAAAATAACAAGCATATTTTGAGTGATTACTCAACTGGGGTCCTTTGTGACAGGAAATGCAGCTGCGTGACTAATGGACCTGACTTTCTCTTGGCTTCCTTCCCCCTTCAAAGATCTTGTTTACTGCCCCAGCCAATTTTTTTTTTTTTTAAATTGCTAGAAGCTAGCAATTTTCCAGGAAAAAAAAAAGATCTTTGCAAGAGGCAAAGGCAGTAAATCTTACAAAGATCAAGGGCTGCAGAGCTCTCCCCCATCTACTCCTTTTAGCCTTCCAGGCTCTTGAGTCACGTCATATCTTCCCCTGCGCCGTTCCGAACATGTGTCTAGCAGATCTTTCTGCTCTGTTGAGGGGAGGGAGTATGTGAATTACATTTACAGCATCTAACCCTGGAATTCATAAAGGAAGGACTAATTCCATTAAGGAAACCAGGGGCCTCCTAAGCCTCTTGCGTTTTGTCTTTTTTTATTATTATTTTTCCTTGCTCTCTTTTTACCAGCAGTTGTGTGCCCATACTCCATAACGACATGGCTGTTAAGTGTGAGCTATCGAGGTCTGACACAGCATAGTCCCATTAGTAAGGGTCCATGGAGCTTGAAATGTCATTTGCCTTTGGCCTCCTCTGTGAGTCTGCTTTGATGAGCTTCCTAGCTAACAGCAGATGGGCCAGGACCTGAACCTCCCCTGAACTGGAAGGGAAGAGGAACCGTGCATCCAGGCTTCCTGGCAGGCCCTTATCCCTATAAATCAGTGCAGTCCCCTTCAGCAATGGATGTCGGGCATACGGCTGCAGTGGCTACACAAGCAGGTTCTAGCCATCCTTTGGAGGGTGCCAACGGGAGATGCACACCCTGAAGGGCAGCCGTACCGAGCCCCACGGGCTAATGGCGGTGTCTGAGCTGCGAAGGGCTCCCAAGACTACACGCTTGAGAAAGCAAACGTGACCTTTACTGGCCTGAAGGTGGGCACTGGCACAAGAGCCTGTGAGCTGCCTCACAGGGTTTTGAAACTCAGATACGAAAACAATAGCCTCAGAAAACATAATGTAAGAGAAGTGGGAGCCATTCTTCAGCCTTCTCAAGAGGCTCTTCTCTTTGGAAAGCTGAAGGATCAAGTCACTGAAAAAGAGTTTGAGGGCTGCTCCACAATCTACAACGCTGGCATCGTTCCCCGTCCCGTGCCCTGTAGCAGAGGCTAAAAAAGGACGTGAATATATTCATTACCATAAACTGCACAGAGGAACCGTCAGAATGAGTATGCTAAAAAAAGAGATGAAACCTTTGCTTATGAATAGACCTAGAAGAATTGAATACATGTGTACGGAGGAATCATTTTCCACTACCTACAAGAGGAAAAATCTCTGGGGAAGTGGCTGATGCCAAATATTTTCTTATGCTTTATGTGTCAGCAGGGTCTGGCAGAAGCCCTTGAAAAACAGAGCACGCATTTTGTGCAAATTGAGAATCACAAGCTCTGGTGATTTGGATCGCTCCACCAAACTTGAGACATTTCTCCAAAAATACAGCAGATGTTTGATGGTGTACCAAGTTTTCAGCATTTACACAGATCAGATGATGTTAAAATCAGCAGAAAAAAAAAAAGGGGAAAAAAATAAGAATAACACAGTAAAAGGCTTTAGAGCTGTCCTGAAAAAAAAACCCCTAAGCTGGGCTAGACGGACAAAAATGTTAATTTCTCATAACAGCTACAAAATGCTGTGGAGAGACACTATCGTAGCAAGTTCTACAGCAAGGTTAGAGAGGAGCGGGACTGAGTGCAGAAGCGCTGGGCACAAGGACTCCTTGGAATGCGAGCTCTGTGTGTGCAACCCGGCTGCGTCACCTGCCAACCCCAGGGCACCACTACAAAAAAGACAGGCAGTAGATTCTGACTACAAAGCTTAACAATTCCAGAGACTGAAGGAGGTTGTAAAAGAGGATGTGGCCCTGAGGTATCTTAACACTACACGTGAGAGAGAGTTGTTCCCAGAAGAGAACTACCCTAATCCTCTTGCAGCTATATAGGCAAAACTGGAGGTCAGTAATTTCTGTGCAGTGAATGTTACGAGTGTCAGTGCTTTCAGATAGCGAGGAAGGACTTGGCATTCGTCCATGACTTAAAAAATGTCCTATCTTTTTTCTTCTTTTTAATTTGTCTTTAATGAGAAGTCTGTGCTATAAAACTGACCATAATCCAACTACTGCGATTGCCAAAAATGGGCTGACAAAGCCCTCCTCTCCTCACGAATATAAGGATTTCTTATTTTTTTTCAGTTATGAATTTATGATTTGCAGATTGGGAGGGATTTGGTGGGTTCAAACTTAATCCCTAGGGTATTCGATGAAAAAGCTATGATGCAAAGTCCAGAGCTAGATTTTGTATGTGATGATTTGCTTAAAAATTTTGCTTATGATGGGGATAAGACTCAGTGGCAAGTATAGGAGCCTATCACTGAGAATGGTCTCAGCCTTGATGCTGACTTCAGGTGAAGTATGAATAGCATATTCTGGCTAGGAAAAATGATATAACCTCTCTTGATTGCTACTTCTACTTCCCTGAGGTAAGCTTACGTATAACTAAACACGAGGCAGGGTATATCAGGCTCAGCATTACTACACATCCTGTACCTTCTAAGGTAGACAAGGTCTCGCAATATATCAGGAGTAAATGTAAGATGTCTTCAGTAAAATACAAATTTAGCTCTACCACTCTAGTTCCATTACTCCTAATGAACA